>NC_069506.1:334537813-334650313 GCF_027579735.1 Bombina bombina | reverse complement strand
AATTGCTAGATTGCCTGTTATACTGCTAGTTCTCATCTTGCACAACTATGCTCAAAATATACTGTACTCTGAGGAACATCCTTAGCCAGGGCTGGAGTGGGAATAAAAAGCAGCCCTGGAAAAATATGAAGACCAGCCCTATTTTCTGTTGAGTCAGTAGAATGAAAATGCCCGATTTTTCTCAAAGGGGATTACTGGAATACTCCTTCCTCGATATTATTTTCAGAATTAAATGATATTACTTTGTATTAAGTACAAATGTCAGATTGATGAGTTATATAGGCACCCTACAACCCAATTGCATCTAGTAACCACCCCTTTAAATTGTAGCTTTCCAGCCCCAGCTGCTGCAGCTGTTATTTATTGTTATTATTAATATATTTTATTGTAATATTTTCATTTATAAACATATTCTGTGAACTTTGTGACAACAAATACATAAAACTGTTTTATTATTTCAAAATGTCTTTTGAGATACAGTTCATAATTATAAAGAAGTGATCTTAAATCACTAGTCTGTATTGTGCTTGGTAAACTGTCATGACATAAAAAAAAGTATCAGTACTTGTACTCGGTCTTAAAAAAATGGTATCGGTGCAACCCTAATATATATATATATAATAACTGCTCCCTCATTCTCACAGATATTGAGGGATGGCACAAGGCCCTTTGACTAATGTTCTGTATAATATGGTGTGACTGCTAGTTCCCTATAAAACATATGAGGACTCGGATGGGCATTACAATTTCTGCCCTGTTCGTGTATAGCAGCTGGAAGCTGTTCTGCCCTGGTTCTCACATTTATAAGATGTGGGTATTGGCACTGCATTCAGCTGTTGGCAGGAAATAGACATAAATTGTCTGACATTCCCCTCTGCAAGGTGCTCATATCTCAGGGTCTTTGCCCATTTATGGCCAAAGGAAAGTGGCACTATATGACTTTCTCAGGACACTCTAACATTATTTACTTAGCATTACAATTTTAAAGGTTTAAGTGGAAAACACGAGAAAGTGAAAAAAAGGAGATTATAAAATGCTTTGTAAAAAGTCAATCATGTTGATGAGTATGCAGTAGGGAAATATATGTGTAGAGTAAATGTGTCAGCACAGTGATTCTGCAGCTATTTGCTAGTGCTAAGTAAAAGATCAGCTTTTGACAAGACCCTTCACAATCTCTATCTCCATAGATGGCTGTGGGAAATACACCAGTATCAGAGCATCTGACTAACATTAACTTTGAGTGTAAAATTTGCACGTTTTGTGGGCATCCTCAGCAAATTGAAATTCTGAAAATTGGTTGAATATTTTTCTTAAATGTTAAAGAAGGGTGCGTTTTCCCTATTTCTTAGAGATGAAATAATTAGCTGAAGTTAGGGCTCACAATTTTCAATAGCCCACTAGCCATTGGCAAGTAAAAATTGACCTGTTGCAAGTAGATATCCTACTCAGGTTACAAAGTGCTTAAAACATTTATTTAAATGAATATTCTGGGGAAATAAGGAATGCTTTTACCCATAGAACAGTTATTTTTTAGAAGATAACTCCCTTAACCCCTTAACGACCAAGGACGTACGCCACACGTCCTCAAAAAAAAGTCAGTTAATGACCGAGGACGTGTGGCGTACGTCCTTGGTCTGGAAAGCAGCTGGAAGCGATCCTGCTCGCTTCCAGCTGCTTTCCGGTTATTGCAGTGATGCCTCGATATGGAGGCATCCTGCAATAACCCCCCTTGGCCATCCGATGCAGAGAGAGCCACTCTGTGGCCCTCTCTGCACCGGACATCGATGGCCGGTATCGTTGGTGGGTGGGAGCTTACGTGGGAGGCGGGTGGCGGCCATCGGTGCGCTATGTGGAGTGGAGGGGGGCGGGATCGGGGGCGGGAGCTACGGGGGCGCGCACAGGAGCGCGCGTGTGCACGGGGGTGGTGGGCGGGCGCGTGCACGGGGCGGGAGCGGGTGGGAACCGCTACACTACAGAAAAAAAAAAGTTAAAAAGTTGAAAAAAAACCCCACTAAAATGCAATCTAAGGGTCCTGGAAGGGGTTGGGGGTTGGTCTCGGTGGGGGGGGAAAGCTACACTACAGAAAAGGGAATTAAAAAAAAAAAAAGGCACATTTTGTTACAAAACTGGGTACTGGCAGACAGCTGCCAGTACCCAAGATGGCGCCCATTATTGCAGAGGGGAAGGGTTAGAGAGCAGTTTGGTGGGGGATCAGTGAGGTTGGGGTCTAAGGGGGGATCCTACACATCAGCATATGTAAATATGCTTTTTTTTTTTTTTAAAAAAAGGGCCAAATACCTTTTATTTTAGTACTGGCAGAGTTTCTGCCAGTACTTAAGATGGCGGGGACAATTGTGGGGTGGGGGAGGGAAGAGAGCTGTTTGGGAGGGATCAGGGGGTCTGATGTTTCAGGTGGGAGGCTGAGCTCTACACTAAAGCTAAAATTAACCCTGCAAGCTCCCTACAAGCTACATAATTAACCCCTTCACTGCTAGCCATAATACAAGTGTGATGCGCAGCGGCATTTAGAGGCCTTCTAATTACCAAAAAGCAATGCCAAAGCCATATATGTCTGCTATTTCTGAACAAAGGGGATCCCAGAGAAGCATTTACAACCATTTGTGCCATAATTGCAGAAGGTGTTTGTAAATAATTTCAGTGAGAAACCTAAAATTGAGAAAAAAATTAACGTTTCTTTTAATTTGATCGCATTTAGCGGTGAAATGGTGGCATGAAATATACCAAAATTGGCCTAGATCAATACTTGGGGTTGTCTACTACACTACACTAAAGCTAAAACTACCCCAAAAAGCTCCCTACATGCTCCCTAATTAACCCCTTCACTGCTGGGCATAATACACGTGTGGTGCGCAGTGGCATTTAGCGGCCTTCTAATTACCAAAAAGCAACACCAAAGTCATATATGTCTGCTATTTCTGAACAAAGGGGATCCCAGAGAAGAATTTACAACCATTTATGCCATAATTGCACAAGCTGTTTGTAAATAATTTAAGTTAGAAACCAAAAGTTTGTGAAAAGATTTGTGAAAAGTGAACAATTTTTTCTATTTGATTGCATTTGGCGGTGAAATGGTGGCATGAAATATACCAAAATGGGCCTAGATCAATACTTTGGGTTGTCTACTAAAAAAAAATATATACATGTCAATGGATATTCAGAGATTCCTGAAAGATATCAGTGCTCTAATGTAACTATCGCTAATTTTGAAAAGAAATGGTTTGGAAATAGCAAAGTGCTACTTGTATTTATGGCCCTATAGTTTACAAAAAAAGCAAAGAACATGTAAACATTGGGTATTTCTAAACTCAGGACAACATTTAGAAACTATTTAGCATGGGTGTTTTTTGGTGGTTGTAGATGTGTAACAGATTTTGGGGGTCAAAGTTAGAAAAAGTGTGTTTTTTTCCATTTTTTCCTTATATTTTATAATTTTTTTTTATAGTAAATTATAAGATATGATGAAAATAATGGTATCTTTAGAAAGTCCATTTAATGGCGAGAAAAAACGGTATATAATATGTGTGGGTACAGTAAATGAGTAAGAGGAAAATTACAGCTAAACACAAACACCTCAAAAATGTAAAAATAGCCTTGGTCCCAAACGGACAGAAAATGGAAAAGTGATGTGGTCATTAAGGGGTTAAATGGCTAATGTGCTCAGGCAAGCAGCTACGTTTTTTTTTTATTCAAAGTAACTGCTGGGACACTTTTTCTTCTACCCGCACTGTTTCCACAAGCAAAATCAGCTATTAAAATGATTGTCCCCTTTATCAATCTAAAGGCCACCAATAGTTAGTTGTCCGGGTGACTACCTATGGAAAATTAACAACTGGACACCAAACACATTTTTTTATGTCCCTATTGTCTTAGATTAAACCTGTTCTGGTTTACACAACTTTGTGAGGGAGGATAAATGCTGTCTATACATTGTGCTAAATAGCCAACTTATTAACTGTATTAAAAGGACATATATTGCTATTGTTTCAAATAAAAAATATAAATTACAGCACAATATGGTGTCTCACAATGGCTGGGATCAGTGGCAAGTAACATTTTGGCCTGGCTAGTAGCTTAGGACTTGAATTTCTTTTTTTATTGAGGTACATCAAAACATAACGAAACACAACTCACATTTGACAAATGACACAAGCGGCTTTTTGCAAGTGCCCAGACTATTACATCATAGTCCATGTCCACATTATACATCATTAAAGTACACAACAACTAGAATGACACAATCCTTGTGGAACTCACGCTGTAATGGTACACTTGTAAGAACATAGTGGTAAAACCGCAAATCATTTTCTTTTTTATATATGTTACAAGATAGTATTATTTAAACAAACAAGAGTTTAAACTGACACACTCCTTCTATACAGCACCATAGAATGACTATCGAGAATAAATAAGCATGAGTTAATTCATTTCCATATAGAAATAACAGGTGCTAGATAAAAATATATAATAAAATACGTTTAACTGAGCAGTATCGCATAATACCTAGAAATGTTGTCTTATATATTCTTTAAGGGGCATAAACTATGATAATCTAGTAAACTAGATGAAAAGAACCAGTAATGCCCCTATGATTTAGATGTTATCAGCCTATAAGTCTTTACTCTGTGCACCTGTCAACTGTCTTGTACCACCTAGAATACTTACTAGAAACACATGCTTCTCATACTTGGAGTTTGGGAGAAAGTTTACTAGAATCTGCGTTCCTCTGTTTATTCAGTAAACAGATATGAGTATGGGGGGGCGGATCCAATGGTAGAAAAGGACATCCTTTATACTATGGAGTCACCATTCATACAAAAATAGGGCATACATATCCACATCTTCTTTGTGGAGAATATAAATACATAAGGACCTGTAGCAAACTAGAAGTAAGAAAAGCAACTATGTTAACAGTTACATGTATATTAAAGACTCAGTTAAATAAAAGGGTAAAGGCCTAGATTAACCTATATTATTAGGTAGCAACAAGTCCTCCTGCAGTCATATATAACAACCAAAGTACTTAAATCTCTAGTAAAAGGGAAAAATATAGTATTCTTTACTAGGGATTCTTTAGGAGTTTACTATAAGATATTTCAGAAATCTATGCTAGGCTATAATGAGTAGGAGCTTATCAGCAATTGTGCGCAGAAGCTATAGGTCAAATAAATAAAAGCAACTATATACTGTACACCTACTTCTCTAAAACAACTGGTAGTTATACATGCTATGAATGGCCAGGAAACACACATAAAAAGAAAATTAGTGACATATATGGTCAAATAAATATGTGTAAAGGTGACAACATATAACAAATAATATCAAACCTACATACTATCACAAAAAGAAGGAAAAAAAAGATCCTATGACTAAAACATTTGTATATTGAAAAATTCCATAACTTACAAGTTGCTAAGAGAACATTAGTTATCCAGATAACAAGAAAAGCATTGAAATTCAAATCTATATTCCTGCTTGTTATGGAATCAATATTACCCAATTCCCGATATAACTCTAGTTGTATTAGTAAGCTAAAAACAGCTACAGAGGATACCATACAAGATCACTAGTGTCTGTCTTCCAAAGAATAGTTACGTGTAATCATCGGGTCTAATAGGTTTCTCACTAACAGTAATACAACTCACAGTGTAATATATAAAAGTTTAGGTATGTAGAAATAGTAGTATGGTTGAATAAATGAGAGCAGGAATTGACTGGACACTAACTGGATGGTATAGAAGGCTTATGTTGGAAATTGCCTATGAGGCCTAGTTATCAAGCCGTCAACCTCAAATACGCTGGAATTCCACAGCGTATTTGTGGCGAGGCTGATTCGCCTTAGTTATCAAAGGCTAGAGACCGGCAAAAGTAGAATTTTGTGACGTAAACTTCAATCCGCCGGACTCAGTCCGACACAGATCGATTCTTACGTCACTCCAGATGTTCCGCACACAAGTGCGGCACAATCTGACTACTTTTGCTAGTTATCAAAAAACTAGCAGGTACGCTCGGCACTTTTACGGCCCAGCGTACCTGGTTTTCAAACCGCCACCCTGGAGGTGGCGGATCCCATAGGCATCAATGGGAGTCTGACCATAGCGAAAGTACAAGTTCGCTGCTGCCAGACATCCCATTGATTCCTATGGCAGCTGTCTACACCTAACACCCTAACGTGTACCCGAGTCTAAACACCACTAATCTGTCCCCCCTAAACCGCCGCAACTAAATAAAGTTATTACCCCCTAAACCGCCGCTCCCGGAGCCCACCGCAACTATAATAAATGTCTTAACCCCTAAACCGCCACTCCCGGAGCCCACCGCCACTTACATTATACCTAGTAACCCCTATCCTGCCCCCCCTACACCGTCGCCACCTATAATACATTTATTAACCCCTATCCTGCCCCCCACTACACCGCCGCCACTGTAATACATTTATTAACCCCTAAACCTAAGTCTAACACTAACCCTAAATATTAATTAAATAAATCTAAATAATATTTCTATTATGAACTAAATTAATCCTATTTAAAACTAAATACTTACTTTAAAATAAACCCTAATATAGCTACAATATAAATAATAATTATATTGTAGCTATCTTAGGATTTATTTTTATTTTAAAGGCAAATTTCAATTTATTTTAACTAGGTACAATAGCTATTAAATAGTTATTAACTACAGGGAGTGCAGAATTATTAGGCAAGTTGTATTTTTGAGGATTAATTTTATTATTGAACAACAACCATGTTCTCAATGAACCCAAAAATCTCATTAATATCAAAGCTGAATAGTTTTGGAAGTAGTTTTTAGTTTGTTTTTAGTTATAGCTATTTTAGGGGGATATCTGTGTGTGCAGGTGACTATTACTGTGCATAATTATTAGGCAACTTAACAAAAAAACAAATATATACCCATTTCAATTATTTATTTTTACCAGTGAAACCAATATAACATCTCAACATTCACAAATATACATTTCTGACATTCAAAAACAAAACAAAAACAAATCAGTGACCAATATAGCCACCTTTCTTTGCAAGGACACTCAAAAGCCTGCCATCCATGGATTCTGTCAGTGTTTTGATCTGTTCACCATCAACATTGCGTGCAGCAGCAACGACAGCCTCCCAGACACTGTTCAGAGAGGTGTACTGTTTTACCTCCTTGTAAATCTCACATTTGATGATGGACCACAGGTTCTCAATGGGGTTCAGATCAGGTGAACAAGGAGGCCATGTCATTAGATTTTCTTCTTTTATACCCTTTCTTGCCAGCCACGCTGTGGAGTACTTGGACGCGTGTGATGGAGCATTGTCCTGCATGAAAATCATGTTTTTCTTGAAGGATGCAGACTTCTTCCTGTACCACTGCTTGAAGAAGGTGTCTTCCAGAAACTGGCAGTAGGACTGGGAGTTGAGCTTGACTCCATCCTCAACCCAAAAAGGCCCCACAAGCTCATCTTTGATGATACCAGCCCAAACCAGTACTCCACCTCCACCGTGCTGGCGTCTGAGTCGGACTGGAGCTCTCTGCCCTTTACCAATCCAGCCACGGGCCCATCCATCTGGCCCATCAACACTCACTCTCATTTCATCAGTCCATAAAACCTTAGAAAAATCAGTCTTGAGATATTTCTTGGCCCAGTCTTGACGTTTCAGCTTGTGTGTCTTGTTCAGTGGTGGTCGTCTTTCAGCCTTTCTTACCTTGGCCATGTCTCTGAGTATTGCACACCTTGTGCTTTTGGGCACTCCAGTGATGTTGCAGCTCTGAAATATGGCCAAACTGGTGGCAAGTGGCATCTTGGCAGCTGCACGCTTGACTTTTCTCAGTTCATGGGCAGTTATTTTGCGCCTTGGTTTTTCCACACGCTTCTTGCGACCATGTTGACTATTTTGAATGAAACGCTTGATTGTTCGATGATCACGCTTCAGAAGCTTTGCAATTTTAAGAGTGCTGCATCCCTCTGTGTCAAGTCCTTCTTTTGACCCATTTTGCCAAAGGAAAGGAAGTTGCCTAATAATTATGCACACCTGATATAGGGTGTTGATGTCATTAGACCACACCCCTTCTCATTACAGAGATGCACATCACCTAATATGCTTAATTGGTAGTAGGCTTTCGAGCCTATACAGCTTGGAGTAAGACAACATGCATAAAGAGGATGATGTGGTCAAAATACTCATTTTCCTAATAATTCTGCACTCCCTGTATTTAATAGCTACCTAGCTAAAATAAAGAGAAATTAACCTGTAAAATAAAAACTAACCTAAGTTACAATTACACCTAACACTACACTATACTTTAATAAATTATTCCTATTTAAAACTAAATACTTACCTGTAAAATAAACCCTAAGATAGCTACAATGTAATTAATAATTACATTGTAGCTATTTTAGGATTTATATTTATTTTACAGGTAACTTTGTATTTATTTTAGCTAGTTAGAATAGTTATTAAATAGTTATTAACTATTTAATAACTACCTAGCTAAAAGAAATACAAAATTACCTGTAAAATAAATCCTAACCTAAGTTACAATTAAACCTAACACTACACTATCATTAAATTAATTAAATAAACTATCTACAAATAACTACAATTAAATACAATTACATAAACTAACTAAAGTACAAAAAATAAAAAAAGCTAAGTTACAAAAAATAAAAAAAATAAGTTACAAACATTTTAAAAATATTACAACAATTTTAAGCTACTTACACCTAATCTAAGCCCCCTAAAAAAATAACAAACCCCCCAAAATAAAAAAATGCCCTACCCTATTCTAAATTAAAAAAGTTCAAAGCTCTTTTACCTTACCAGCCCTTAAAAGGACCTTTTGTGGGGCATGCCCCAAAGAATTCAGCTCTTTTGCCTGTAAAAGAAAAATACAACCCCCCCCCAACATTAAAACCCACCACCCACATACCCCTAATCTAACCCAAACCCCCCTTAAAATAACCTAACACTAATCCCCTGAAGATCATCCTACCTTGAGTCGTCTTCACTCAGCCGAGCAGCGATGGAACCGAAGTGGACATCCGGAGCGGAAGTTATCCTCCAAGCGGCACTGAAGAAATCTTCCATCCGATGAAGTGATCCTCCAAGCGGAGCTGAAGAAGTCTTCGATCCGGGCGATGTCATCTTCCAAGAGGCGCTGAAGAAGTCTTCTATCATCTTTCAAGCCGGGTCTTCAATCTTCATCCCGCCGACGCGGAACATCCTTCTTTACCGACGGACTACCGACGAATGAAGGCTCCTTTAAGGGATGTCATCCAAGATGGCGTCCCTTCAATTCCGATTGGCTGATAGGATTCTATCAGCCAATCGGAATTAAGGTAGGAAAAATCTAATTGGCTGATTGAATCAGCCAATCAGATTCAAGTTCAATCTGATTGGCTGATCCAATCAGCCAATCAGATTGAGCTCGCATTCTATTGGCTGATCGGAACAGCCAATAGAATGCAAGCTCAATCTGATTGGCTTATTGGATCCGCCAGTAAAGAAGGATGTTCCGCGTCGGCGGGATGAAGATTGAAGACCCGGCTTGGAAGATGACATCGCCCGGATAGAAGACTTCTTCAGCGCCTCTTGGAAGATGACATCGCCCGGATCGAAGACTTCTTCAGCGCCGCTTGGAGGATCACTTCATCGGATGGAAGATTTCTTCAGCGCCGCTTGGAGGATAACTTCTTCCGCTCCGGATGTCCACTTCGGTTCCATCGCTGCTCGGCTGAGTGAAGATGACTCAAGATAGGATGATCTTCAGGGGATTAGTGTTAGGTTATTTTAAGGGGGGTTTGGGTTAGATTAGAGGTATGTGGGTGGTGGGTTTTAATGTTGGGGGGGGTTGTATTTTTCTTTTACAGGCAAAAAAGCTGAATTCTTTGGGGCATGCCCCACAAAAGGTCCTTTTAAGGGCTGGTAAGGTAAAAGAGCTTTGAACTTTTTTAATTTAGAATAGGGTAGGGCATTTTTTTATTTTGGGGGGGTTTGTTATTTTATTAGGGGGCTTAGATTAGGTGTAAGTAGCTTAAAATTGTTGTAATATTTTTAAAATGTTTGTAACTTATTTTTTTTATTTTTTGTAACTTAGCTTTTTTTTATTTTTTGTACTTTAGTTAGTTTATGTAATTGTATTTAATTGTAGTTATTTGTAGTTAATTTATTTAATTAATTTAATGATAGTGTAGTGTTAGGTTTAATTGTAACTTAGGTTAGGATTTATTTTACAGGTAATTTTATATTTCTTTTAGCTAGGTAGTTATTAAATAGTTAATAACTATTTAATAACTATTCTAACTAGCTAAAATAAATACAAAGTTACCTGTAAAATAAATATAAATCCTAAAATAGCTACAATGTAATTATTAATTATATTGTAGCTATCTTAGGGTTTATTTTACAGGTAAGTATTTAGTTTTAAATAGGAATAATTTGTTAAAGTATAGTGTAGTGTTAGGTGTAATTGTAACTTAGGTTAGTTTTTATTTTACAGGTTAATTTCTCTTTATTTTAGCTAGGTAGCTATTAAATAGTTAATAACGATTTAATAGCTATTGTACCTAGTTAAAATAAATTGAAATTTGCCTGTAAAATAAAAATAAATCCTAAGATAGCTACAATATAATTATTATTTATATTGTAGCTATATTAGGGTTTATTTTAAAGGTAAGTATTTAGTTTTAAATAGGATTAACTCAGTTAATAAGAGAAATATTATTTAGATTTATTTAATTAATATTTAAGTTAGGGGGGTGTTAGGGTTAGTGTTAGACTTAGGTTTAGAGGTTAATAATTTTATTACAGTGGCGGCGGTGTAGTGGGGGGCAGGATAGGGGTTAATAAATTTATTATAGGTGGCGACGGTGTAGGGGGGGCAGGATAGGGGTTAATACATTTAATATAGGTTGCGGCGGGTTCAGGGAGCGGCGGTTTAGGGGTTAAACTATTTATTTGCGGCGAGGTGCGGGATCAGCAGGATAGGGGTTAATAACTTTATTATAGAGGGCGGTGGTATAGGGGTGGCAGGATAGGGGTTACTAGGTATAATGTAGGTGGCAGCGGTGTCCGGGAGCGGCGTTTTAGGGGTTAATACATTTATAAGAGTTGCAGCGGGGTCTAGGAGCGGCGGTTTAGGGGTTAGTAACTTTATTTAGTTGCGGGGGGCTCCGGGGGCGCCGGTATAGGGGGTAGAACAGTGTAGTTTAGTGTGAGTGCTTAGTGACAGGCTAGCAAGAAAGCTGTCAAAAAGCCGAAGAGCAGCGAGATCGGATGAGTGATAACTCTCACAGTCCACTGCTCATCGCCCCGTACTTGGTGCGCGGCTTTTTGACAGCTTTTTTGATAACTTAGGCGAATTTTGGCAGGTCCGCGGCGGCGATGTGAGGCGAGCTTTGGCGGGCGTATTGGGCCGGCGAAGGCAGGAAAAGTAGACACGTTGATAACTAGGCCCCTATGTAGTTATTGAGTATTGTGAGTGACTTAGAGCTAATATGCAGTCATACCAATAGAAGAGTAAAGAGGAAGTTCGTTATCCACAATCTTATATAATTATGTAATTGAACCTTACCACCCAGGTAATACCTTATACCTAAGTAGCAGGTGGATCAATTAAATTAGTAGATAATTAATATCAAGTACTATAGATCTTTTAACTTCGTTTATGACAGACCTAGCCTCCTTGCACCGTATGGTGGTTGTGGTGAAGCCTTTGGAATTATAAACTTAAAAGATCTAAATATGTAAGCTCCTGGTCTTAATGAAGCTTGTGTCACCATATATATTGGTAGTAGCTAAAGCAATATAACTCAAAGCTAGATTCCCTTCAAAGCGGGAATCTCTATTAATTAAGAAATGTAATGGCTAGTAAAAATAGCTAAAATTTTACCATTATCCTCACTTAAGGTCCTACATAGCATCATTTATGCACAAATAAATAAGTGAACAGTGTTAATAGAAGGCAAATATTTAGATACAGTATATACATATGGGCTAGAGGCTGACTATTACAATTGACGTATCATGAATAGCTAAAATTAAAAAGGGAAGGTAATCTGTTATAAAAGCCTACCTTCTCAATGATCATAATACTCATTACAAATATTGCTATTAGCTCTATCGAAACCATGTAAACAAGCAAAATCAAACGCTTTAAAGGGACAGTCAACACCAGAATTGTTGTTGGTTTAAAAGATAGATAATCCCTTAATTACCCATTCCCCAGTTTTGCATAACCAACACAGTTATAATAATACACGTTTTACCTCTGTAATTACCTTGTATCTAAGCCTATGCAGACTGCCCCCTTATTTCAGTTCTTTTTACAGACTTGCATTTTAGCCAATCAGTGTTAACTCCTCTGTAAATTCTCATGCATGAGCTCAATGTTATCTATATGAAACACCCTCTAGTGGTGAAAAACTGTCAAAATGCATTTAAATTAGAGGCGGTCTTCAAGGTCTAAGAAATTACATATGAACCTCCTATGTTTAGCTTTCAACTAAGAATACCAAGAGAACAAAGCAAAATTGGTGATAAAAGTAAAGTGGAAAGTTGTTTAAAATTGCATGCCCTATTTGAATCATGAAGGTTTTTTTTGGACTTGACTGTGCCTTTAACTGTAGTAAGATCTCATGCCTATAATATGTACCCTTGAGATTAACCTATTCCAAATCTATGGAATGAGAGAATTGCATTATCATCCTTTCGTCTTGCTGTGTCCTGGTGTCTGTCTCTGTACTTAAGTATGTTAGGGTAAGAGATTGCATCCCAAGCTAGAAGGGTCGAGTGTTTCAGACAGACAGCCGATGTAAGATCGACAGAGGTATCAAGTTCACTAGGCAGCTGGAGCTGGATATCATCGTAGTTTAGGTGAACCTCCAGTAAGAGAATGTCATCTGTTCCATCTAAGGATTGCATTGGGTCAAAAAAGATGTTGATTGTGAGCAAGATGGGCCTCTGTAAGGCAGTTTTGAACCCTCTCGGCCAGCTTACAGTGTTGAACTCCTGCTTCGCCTCAGAAGTTATATCTAGGAGTAGTGAGCTAGATATGTGTGATCCCCTTTGTCTCATTTCCTCTCGATCACCAACCGTATAGGCTAATACTTTCACCAGGCTCACTCGGTCCTTGGAGGAATGTTGAGGGGAGAAATGTTCCGTATATGATAAGGAGCTCTCTCTTAAGGTCTAGTAGGAGTGCATCTATAGTATCGCAAGCCTTTTCCATAGTGGCCAATAACGATGAAGTGAGCTACTCCTTAGTAGTATAGGGAGGGAAGTAGAGAATTACAACTCTTCAAGCTTATTTCAGAAATCTGGGTAAGTAGTGTATGTAAGAGCTTAGGCTTTTAGAGTTGTGGTGTGCCACGTGGGCAGGAAGATGTCCGCTCCCTAATGGCTGCTATAACAGACTTCCTGTTAGCCCAGGGCACAATTTGGCTTCTCGAGTATCTTCTGGAGATCTATCTGATTAGGTTGAGTCCCCAAGAGTTTCGCCTCACTTTAGGAGCAAAAAAAGTTCTTCTGAGAAGTCAATTATACAATTAAACAGAAAATATGTACGGAGCTGTAGTAATATGCGATTGATCGGTTCCAAAGCTTGCTCCACCCCAGGACTTGAAATTTTGAGCCATGAACTGGACCTTCAGCAAAATCTGCTTTTATAAATTTTGAAATAGATGTTATTATCTTGTAAGTGCTTTTTATGTTATGTTAAAAAAATAGCAGTGGTTACTAAGATATAAAGTTTTAATACTAGTGCCAGTGCCCAGCAGTTGAGGTATATATATATATATATTTTTTTTTTTACCGGTATGCCGTTTAAAAGTGTATCTGTCTATCAGTCTGTCTACAGCATATGTATATAAACATACATACATATATGGGTGTGTAGGGTTTGTTTGTAGCTGTAGCTATATTCACACCATGCTGTCTGTCCCTAATCTGCCCCACTTACTGACTGAGATGTGCCTGCCCAGCCCAGTGCCCAATTTATGGTGCACCTTAGCTGTGGGTTGCCGCCTGTACTCTCCAGGAGTCCTTGTAAGTTGTTACTATAGCTTTAGGCTGCCCTACATGCATGTTGTACAAGGGGCCACATTATAATCAAGGATCTACTACCTTTGTTTTGTAATATCACAATCCTTGTACCTCCACCAGTCAGAAGTGGCAGTAGCACCTGGTCGCCAATTACCAGTTGTTTTCTGTTTGTGAGAAACAAGCCTTGTACCTCCCCAGCTGGACATGGCCAGTCAGAAGTGGCAGTAGCAACTGGTCTCCAATTACCAGTTGTTTTCTGTTTTTGAGCCACAAGCCTTGTACCTTTAAAGCTGGACGTGGCCAATCAGAAGTGACAATAGTACCTGGCTGCCAATCACTAGCTGTTTTCTGTTTTGGAGCTACAAGGCTTGTAGATTCCATGTGGAACTTTAGCTAAGGGGTTAATCCATTTGCAGGGGCTAAACACATAAGGGCATATTTATCAAGCTCCGTATGGAGCTTGATGCCCCGTGTTTCTGGCAAGCAGTGCTCCATAACCTGTCCGCCTGCTCTGAGGTGGCGGACAGACATCACCAGAAATCAACCCGAACGAATACGATTGGATTGATTGACACCCCCTGCTAGCTGCGGATTGGCCGCAAATCTGCAGGGGGGGGCATTGCACCAGCAGTTCACAAGAACTGCTGGTGCAATGATAAATGCCGAGAGCGTATGCTGTCGGCATTTATCGATGTGCAGTGGACATGATCCGCAGTATCAGATCATGTCCGCTCACACAATGATAATTGGGCCCCTTAGTTACATCAGTCCTAACAGCCTTTCTGAGACTGGGAGCTATGGGGGACTTGTGAGCAGTGACCTATCTATGATTGTTTTGTGGGTGGAGTCAAAGATGGAGGGGTGTCATGCATGCGATTGGACATGACCTGGCCAGTGTTGAGAGGAATCAGGTTAGGCTGTAGGAGAAGCTGGGTCATTCCCTGGTTTTTCTATTTGCCCTGAAAGGAAAACAGAGTTAGTGGCCAATGCTCCCAACCTGTTACAATCCTGCAATATATGGGACAAGTGAGAGCTCTGTAGTCATCTTGGTTTCAATAATGCAATGATTGCATGCGCTAACCATATAGATCATGTAATTGTTGCATCTGAATGTGCCATTATTATTCACAACATGCTAATACAGTTAAAATAAAACTAATATTCAAATGGACATTGTTGAGTAAATAAAGCAGCACTTTTGGATAATTTGCATTATCTGAGTGATTAGGTATTCTTATTATTGTTTTGGTTGTTTTTTTAAACTCCTTTGTCCCAGTGCATTACACAACGTGTTTAAATGATGCAAGTTGGGCGTAATATTTTTGCTTTACATAAATATATACTTATGCAATCCATAAAAATATTTGCCAAAAGAAACGTGCAATTCATATAATCTGCATTCAGACCTTCCGGTAATTATATATTTAATTGCTCAATTTAATTTAGGTATTTCTGCAAGTTTACTTCTTCTATGTTGTAACCTCTTTTTTTATTTCTCAACCTACAAGATAGTCTTGCCTGTATATAAGTTGAATATCTAATACAAAACAGTTTCTTCAAAATCTGTTTTATATAAAGTTTTATATAAATAGTGATGTACGTCCTATTTTAAATCCATAAACATAAATATTTATAAGTTTAAAAGGTGAAAACCCTAATCTGCAGTTTCCACTACTCTTTCCTTTAATTTAAACCAACCCCCTTATTTCTGATTCAAAATTTTATTCACCTATTTCCATACTATTTTTAATATATTGGGAGTTCTCACAGTATTTCATTACACGCATCTGGGTTAGATTATGAGTGGCCCGCAAATTGTTGCACGTGAGCTATAAGGCTTAGATGGTCCATTTAACTTCCCTTGCCCACCACTATCACCCGTTACCATAAACACCATATCCCTTAACCCCGTTCACCATTAATTACCTGAAATAAAGACACAACAACAGGGTTTGCCAATTAAAAATGGAAAGGTCACTTTATTTTAGCTGATTTTACATTGTAGCCAAAATCAGATAAGAGAGCCATAAATCAATCATTGCAATTTCAATACCACCAATCAACATAAATGCCAAAGCATTTCCACTGAACATGGGTCTACGTTTCCGGGGGGGATGACCACAAAACTCCCCCCGTGGCGTGGCACGAGGAATTGCCCGAGAGAACCCGCTGCACAGTCTGCCCAGCAGCTAGACCACCGGATCACGGCGCCAAGCCGAATGTGCAGCGGGATCCTCCCACGTCCTCGATGCCCCGCCCACGTGTAAGACCCGTTTTCACCGCTCTCCACCTTATCGCTCTTTCGACTCCTAATAGCTGCTGAATCTTAATGCCTCTGGCTAGCATAGACTGATTTGCGTCACCCGCTTAGCCTCAGCTGCAGCTATTTCTTTCCTTGAGGGAACACAGGCGGTCTTATATAGATCCAACCAATTGGTCAGCATCCTGCCCATATCTGCGTCTGTTTGCTCTCCTCTTCGTTTTTGTGACCTCTCCGATTATGACTCGCTCTCTCCTAATGAACCTAATGCAGGGTGGGTGGGAGGGAAACAAGAAAAAGGTTAGTGCTGTTTACTTCCTGTTCTATTCCTTATATCACCTCTCCCTCTCAGTCCTTCCCCTTTTCCTAATCTCCCTATTCCTTTGTCTCTACTCTCCCTCCCCCTGTCTTTCCTCCCTAACCTGTCCCCCCCTCCCTAGGAAACAACGCCTAATTAACCCCTTGAGATCAGTTTTCAGGAGTCCCTATCCTTAGTTGCGCTCCTGTCGCATATGCTCCCTGCGCTTTCTATAAGACTTAGATGGTCCATTTAACTTCCCTTGCCCACCACTATCACCCGTTACCATAAACACCATATCCCTTAACCCCGTTCACCATTAATTACCTGAAATAAAGACACAACAACAGGGTTTGCCAATTAAAAATGGAAAGGTCACTTTATTTTAGCTGATTTTGCATTGTAGCCAAAATCAGATAAGAGAGCCGTTTTCACCGCCACAAAAAAGGCTCCCTTTTCCGCCAACCCAACCTAGTGACCTTTCCTCACCTGTGTAAGCTCTGCCACCAACATCGTTATGTCCTCCAAAAACCGATCGTTCCCCTCCTCGTTCAGGTGCACTCCATCAGCCCGGAACAGCTCCTCTCGTTTTGCCGCGATCAAGGGATGCTCCAGCACCCTTCCACCTATCTACCTGACTATCTTCGCCGCTACCTGATTAACTCACCTCCGTGACCTATATCCTGCCCTTTGCGTATTCGTGTTGCGCCATCTTATCCTGGATATTATATTTGACCATATAACCTGCACTTGTGGCCAGGCAACCTTTAACCAGCTAATTACCTCTTTTATGCTGTCCTCCAATTCTTTTAAGGGGAGTGCGCCTATATCATTACCTCCCAAATGTATTATCAGCGCGTCTGGGGGCCCCCATCTTTTTCTTGCCTGCTGTATGGTGGCGATTAACTCGCCCCAGCGCATGCCCCTTTTTCCTATCCATCTTATACTTGCTAACCTGTGTGCAAAGCCTTGCCCGGGCCCAATGCACGTACGAGTGGCCAACCACCCATACCCGTAACGCTCTACCTGAAATGAAAAACAAATATTCATTAAACCACAGGACCACTCAGCAAAAATTCCCTTTGACATCGCCCCCCCCGCGTATCCACGCCTCCCCCCCCACACGCCCTCTCCTTCTACTCCCCTTTCATCCTAATGTATGATCTAAAAGCTCGTGATTTCCATCTGCCCAAATTTTTTATCCTCTCTTCCGAATACTCTTTTATGGCCGCGCTAGTTGCAGCCCCGATTCGAAAGGAATGCGGGGCGAACCTCAGATGGCCCCACCCCAGTTTCCTCGTGACCATTTCCAATATCTTTTTAAATTGATACACAGTTAAATTAGACCCGTCCATGTGCCTTAAAAACAACCTGCCTTTCTTGTGCCTTCCCTTTAACATTTCCTTTACGCTCGCTACTGGGCATGTACTGCTCCCTGTTTCCTTCATTGACACCCATATCCCTTTTCCTTGCCTATCTGTTTTTGATTTCCTTAACAACACCATTATGTTATCATCATAAACCTTCACATCTGTTACCCCTAAGCCGTTTACCTTATCCCTTTTATTCGCTGCTATTAATTCCCCTATCCTGAATGCCCCCCAGAAAGCCAAGACAAATGCTACTTTAAACAAAATAGCTTCTTCCGCGTTCCTGCATACCTCGCCTAGCACTGATACCATTCTCTCCAACCGATCCTCTGTAATCGGTTCCCTGCTGTCCAACTCCTTGGCTTCCCCCACCTGCCATGCTTTTAAAACCTTTCTAACTATAAATGATTTTGTTATGTCCTCCCTATCCATTAATTTTGCAAAGAAAGATACCCCTGCTATCGCTATGCCAACTTGCCCTTTTTTCATGCCTTTCATTTTCAATAACCAAAGCCATTCCAGGAACCTACTCCTCTCTCCCCCTATTGCACACTCCAGCAACTGCTTCCAATAGGTGTCGTATGCCCTCCATGTTCTTGGCGCCAATTACTTTTCCACCATTTTCTTTATCCCCTCTATGCTCTCCCAATCTGCCAAAGAAAGATGGGGCATCTTTCACCTTCCTTTCTAGCTGCTGGCGCGGCCTCCCTAAATTTCTCCCACTTAAATCTAGACAGGGCGTCCGCTATCACGTTTTTGTATCCTGGGATATGCTTAGCTATAAAGCAAATGTTCAGTTGCAGGCATTTCAGAACCATATAACGCAAATATTTTATTACTGGCATTGAAGATGCTGAAAGGTTATTAACTGCGTCTACCACCCCTTGATTGTCAGACCAAAATGTAATGCTCTTATTCGCTAACAGATTGCCCCATAGTTCTAATGCAACCACTATGGGAAATAACTCCAGTAACACTATGTTTTTCACCCACCCGCTGGTTTCCCAGCCCACTGGCCATTTGCCCGTGCACCATCTCCCCTGCAAATATGCCCCAAAACCAGCACTCCCCGCTGCATCCGTGTAAAGCTCTAATTCACTTGCTGCTGTTACTTTAGGCCATATCCTGATTCCATTAAAGTCTACTAAAAAGGTATCCCATACTCTCAAATCCTCTTTCATCTCGCCTGTCAGTCTAATCAGGTGCTCAGGTTTCTTTACTCCCGCTGTCCCCAGCTCCAGCCTTCTCTTAAATATTCTTCCTACCGGTATTACTCTACATGCGAAATTAAGGACGCCTAGCAACTTCTGCATTTCTCGTAGCGCTACTTTCTTTCTCCCTAGCATTTCTCTTATTAATTGGCGCGCCTTCTCTATTTTTTCTTCCGGCAGCTCGCATTGTCCTTTCACTGTGTCTATCATTATACCTAAAAATGACAACCGCTGACTAGGCCCTTCGGATTTCTCGACTGCCACTGGGACTCCTAGCTCCCCCAACATATCGACTAGCGAGCCTTTTAGCCTTGCGCATGTACCGCTCCCCGCTGGGCCCACCACCATGAAATCGTCCAAGTAATGCACGATTCTATCTGAACCTGTCCTTGCTGACAACAACCAATGGAGGAATGTACTAAATTTCTCGAATATGGAGCATGATACAGAGCAGCCCATCGGCAAGCACTTATCCACATAAAATTTCTTGTTAAATCTACATCCCATTAGCCTGAAACTGGCTGGATTCAATGGTAACAGCCTAAAAACGGATTCTATGTAAATTTTCGCCATTAAAGCGCCCCTCCCCTCCTCATTCACCATTTTTAGTGCCGAATTAAATGACTGATACTGTACTGACGCGTCTGCCTTATCTATCGCATCGTTTACAGACCTCCCCCTTGGATATGACAGGTGTTGTATCATACGAAATTTACCTTTTTCTTTCTTAGGTACCACCCCCAACGGTGATATGACTAACCCTTGCATAGGTATTTCCTTAAATGGCCCCGCCATCCTTCCCAATTTTATTTCTTTGTCTAATTTTTCCTGCAGTACCGCCGGGAACTCTGTTGCAGATTTTAAGTTCTTGACCTTGATTGCCCCTGTCACTTCATTTCTTACCGGTACTACAAATCCCTCTGTTAATCCTTTTTCCAGCAATGTCCTATCGTCTTTATTATCATAATTTCTTAATTCCTTTATCAGCCTATCTACCCTCAGTGGTGTTCTGGTCATTCCCCATTGCTCCTCCGCTACCGTTTCCCCCTGGGCCACGAAAAAACTGCTTGTTATTCCCCCCGCCATTTTTTCTACAATCCGCCCCTGCATGAAAACCCCCACAATACCTGCATATGTGTCTGAATTTACACCCATTACCCCTATCACACCGCATCTCATTATAGGCCCAACACTCCTTCCCCTCTGTTTTCCCCGGCCTCGCTGATCCTAATGCTAGCGGTCTTTGCACCATGCTATCTGCTGGTTTTATTAAGCGCGTCCACATATCCAATATTTTTATACCGAATTCTTTCCTTCCTTTTTCCCCTAACTGCAGGTTTTCTCTTCTAAATTCGCCGTCATAATCCTTCCACCCAAAACCCCCATAAGTTGTATAACATTCCGCTATCAGGTGTATATACCTCAGCATCCCTTTTACCCTTCCCGGGTTTTCCGATAAAAAACATTCAGCATATATCACCATCCCTTTTACCCACTCTGGAAATGATTGCTTCAGTTTCTTACCTTTTCCCTCATCAATTCTGGATTTTAACGCCACTGCTTCCCTTGTAATCTCAAACACATCTACATACCTTCCCTTCTGCGCTTTCACTATAACTTTTGCTTTTAAATGAGTTGTTAACGGCATTAGCTTTGTCCCTGTAACCTCGTCATCCGCGTCAAATTCTCCCTCGCTACCATCCCCACCTACCAGGGCTTCACTCATCACCTTTTTTCCCTGCTTAGCGTATATCTTTTTTACAAACTTTAAGATTCTCCTATTACCTTCCCCCGGCACTTTATCATCATCTGAGTCCCATTCAGATGAACTGTCCGACCCTTTATCTATGCAATACATTATTTTCTTACCTTGTTTTGGTTGAGCGTTCTGCTCCTTCCCCTTGTCCTTTGTGCTCCACTCTCCTCTCTCGTTTGCTCTGGCGGAGTTTCCTTCCCTTCCATCTTTTCCCATTGCGCACCTTGCTGTGCCGCTCCCCAATTCTTTCTGAAATGCATTCAAATTTGTGTTAGTATATGTGTATGCCTCCTCTTCTGATCCCTCATTTCTCCCTCTTCCCCATTCCCTGTTCCTATCCTCCCTTCTGCCTGCCCCTCCCCTTTCCTCTACTCCCTGGTCCTCTTCCACCATCACATAAGTGTTACCCTCTACATCCTTTATTGTCCTAGGCCTAACCCTCCCCCCCTCCTCCGTTCTATATCTCTTCTGGGGCCTCTGGTTATGCTGTCCCTCGCTATATACATCTACCCACCTCAGCACCCCTTCATTCTCCCTTACTGACCGCACCCTATAACCCGCTTCTCCTTCCCTGGGTTCCCCCCTCTGCTCTCCTAGGTTATTGCCACTTGACCTTTCTCTTTCCATATTCCCTATTCTGTTATCTCTGGTGCTGGGCCCGCCAGGGCTCCTGTCACCACTACCTCTTATTACTGTCCCTCCTCTCCGCTCTTCCCCCTCCATGCCCTCCTCATATCTAATACCCTCTCCCACTACGTATATGGCCTTCCTCTCCCTAATCTCCCTTTCATGCTCCTGCTGCGGTCGCATGCCGCCATCCAATTGCATCACCCCCTCCCTCACTCCCCGTGATAACTTGTGTTGCGTGGCTCTCCCCACTGGGCTAATATCCCTTGCGACTGCTCCTGCTATTTCTCTTTGATAAGCAGCGTCTTGCCTAAACGCACCCCCCCCCCCCCCGCATCTAAAGACAGGGCTTCCGGATCTATTCCCACCCGCCACCCCTCCCCGAGGAAAACCATACTGCGCTGCTCGCACGTCTGGGCTAACGTGCCGCGCTGCACCTACCTCCTCCCCCCGTGTATAAACAAACTGGGCCAATGTACCATCAATATTGGATGGCCCAGCAGCAGCTTGTCGCTGCATAACTTTAACATGGCTCGCCCCACTACTGCGGCCTGCGGCCCAAGATGGCCAATCAGATCTTGCAGGATTTCCCGCGCGACCACGCCCAGCGCCTGTACGCTTAGGACCCTGCCCCCCGTGGAGTGCCTGCTTGCTGCCGCCTGTGCTATTTTTCCCAATATTCTGCATGCAGCGCCGGGGGACCTGGGCTGGGGGGATAGATGGGGGGAAACACTGGCCTTCCTAAATACAGTGGGGATATCAGCATTCGAGTCTGAGTCAGAGAACAAGGATGGGGCACTACCCGCACCACAATCACTCCTTACCTCCTCGCCCGCGAGCTCTCTCTCCCTGCTACTTGTCCCAGCACATACCTTGTCATGTCCGACAACATCAGCTGGCTTCACCTGCTACACCAGCCCCTTCACCTGCAGCGTTCCATCCTCCTTCCTCTCCTTTAATCCCTCTGTCTGCTTTTTCTCCTTTTCCAGCTTCTTCAACCTCCGCTGAGCCTGGATCGCCCTGGTCCTCCATATAGTGTCGTCGCCATCAAGAAATTTCTTCGGTATCCTACGATTCCTGGTTGACATCTTCTGCTCGATACAAACACGTCCTCCTGTGGAAACAAGAAAAAGGTTAGTGCTGTTTACTTCCTGTTCTATTCCTTATATCACCTCTCCCTCTCAGTCCTTCCCCTTTTCCTAATCTCCCTATTCCTTTGTCTCTACTCTCCCTCCCCCTGTCTTTCCTCCCTAACCTTTCCCCCCCTCCCCTCCCTAGGAAACAACGCCTAATTAACCCCTTGAGATCAGTTTTCAGGAGCCCATATCCTTAGTTGTGCACCTGTCGCATTTGCTCCCTGTGCTTTCTATAAGGGGTCTATAGCGGATGTTTGCGTGCATCAGAAGTAGCACGCATTGTCAGGGTATTAGTAAATGATGTTTAATTGATAAATATTTATATATATATATATATATATATATATATATATATATATATTGTTGTGTTAAGAGAGAAAAAGAGATGATTCAGCGCTAGGTGTGTCCCCCCCCCGAGAAGTGTTTTATTTGTTACGTGGATGAATGAACTGGCTGCCCTTATACCTGAAATGAGGGCAATTGCAGGGTCCCCACCCTGCACTGTCCTATTTCAATTTATAGAGAGAACTATTGGTGGGAAGAGAGGTATTAAGGTGCACTGTTCATAAGAATAATAACCAATATATTATTAATAATGGTGTCAGAGTAGTAGGTATAGTGCAAAAATCAGAATATTTTGATATAGATTGTTCTATATGATATATATAGTACAAGTATTTGTACCAGCGGCGTCTGGATGAGTTATATCCAAAAATGTTTGCAAATTATATCATGTATAGGAGTAGGATGGGGTACCAGTCAGGTCAATATGACATCCTAAAAAATTCTTTCCTTCACAGTTAAAAGTACGGATAGTTCACTTAATATGACATAATAAAGTTCACAAAGTTCACAGGTGTTCTTAGTCCCAAAGATCAAGTAGATTATGTAGAGTAAATAAATAAGAGTTCTCTGTCTAATCCTTATGTTGTAAATAAATGCCCACTTACTAGATGTAACCTCAATCCTATGAGGTAAGTGGGAAGCGTCTTTGGTAGATACAGTTGTCCCTCAGCAATCTAGAAACGCTGCTTCTCTGCCTCTTTGGTGTGGTTAGAAACACTGCTTTCCTGCTTCCTTAGTATGGTAGAGATTTCTTTCTCCCTCCTTCTAGTTTGCTTGGATATTCACTCAGCTCCCAGTAATCCGTGATGTGGAATACATAGATAAGGGAACACAAATATGGAAAGGATAGTGCAACACTGTTGTACAAGTTTAAAACATATATTTATTTCATATGTAAAAAATGCTCACATTCTTCCACCTCAATCCAATATGAGGTATCAGTTAGGCATAGTAGTGCAATATAACAGGTGCAAAATTCCAAAATGAATAGTCAGAAATGCAGGAAAACGGCATACAAGCAGTTTATAAGATACAGTTCAGTATATTTTTGTTTAAATCTCTCCTTACGCGTTTCAAAGGTTTCAAATAATGGGTTACCTTCTTCATCAGAGGAAAAATTTTGAGTGTGATTGCTGGTGTTTCATTAGGGACTTTAAATAGGGTTTACCTGAGTAATTACGATTTTCCAGAGCTCTGATTGGCTCTTTATGGTCATATGATTTAAGAGGTGTGTGGGCTAATCTGCCAATCACTGGCTTGATAAATCGTATTTCTTTTGTTTTAACTTTCAGGATGTTTTAAGTGAAGGAATCAAAAAAGTGAAACTATCTGTTCAAAGTTTCTCTAAAGTGTATTTTTCATCTACTTCGTTGGTTTAGTTGTCTGTAATATATGGAAGCGGTTAAGAGCGCGAGTGAGGAGTTCTAGCGCATGCGTAATGCTACCGATTCAATGTATTAGTAAATGCGGCGGGGGTGTGTGCGGATGAACCAATAAAATTAGAGGTTCGGAAAATGATTGCGTGATACACCCCCGATCGCTGAGCATTTTTGCTCCTTAGATGGTGTATATGAAGTGTTTTTTTTGGGCTATTTAAGGACGTACTGCTAGATACCAATTTGTAAAAAAATATATATATAATTGTAATATGTATGCCCAAACATGTGACTAATTATAGCGCATGCGTGCATTCAGCTTTCTGTCTTTGACAGATGAATTGGGGTATGCGTGAATGCTCCATTGGATAAGTGTTATACTTGTAATGTTTTCAATGCGAGGGGTGTAAAATCAAAAGAGACAACCTCTCGAGGAAAGAAAAAACCTTCATAAAGAACTTAGAAGAAGATAGTAATCTAATCATAAGAGAGGAGGATAAAGGAGGGGGTATCGTAATTCAAGACAGAGTGGACTATTTAAAAGAAGCATATAACCTCCTAAAGGACGAAACAAACTACAGGAAACTTCCAGGAGATCCCACCAACATCTTCCTAAAGGAATATCGCCACCTATTAGACAATGCCAAGGAAGAGAAAGTCCTGAATGAAGATGAATTAGCCTATCTAAAAAACGATAACCCTACAACAGCAATTTTTTATCACCTTCCCAAGGTGCATAAAAATATGAAGATACCCCCAGGAAGACCAATCGTCTCAGGCATAAATGCCCTAACCTCAAAACTATCGGAGTACATAGACAACTTTCTCCAACCGGTAGTACCAAGACTAAAATCTTTTTTGAGGGATACCCCTGACACAATCGGAAAAATGACAGAAGTGGTCTGGAAAGAGAATTTCATTTGGGTCACCCTGGACTTAAGTGCTTTATATACAAACATATTAGTAGAAAAGTTGTGTGAATGCGCATAAACAGCACGGGGATAAATGTGAATTGGTTATTTGAGCAAAACTGGGTTAGTTTAGTATATTTCTTCTAAATAGGATATACTAATTTTAGCTATAGTGATCAATGTTGACTAAGCTTATTTGGTGTCAATGCTATATAGCTTAATTTTAAGATGCTATTTGGATAGAATAAAAATCAAAAAACAAGAATTCAGATTGGCATTGCTGTTAGCAAAACTTGAATGGGTATTTGGACCTATAAAGTCCTGCGGACCATTTGATCCAAGTTCAAGCTGGATCTTAACTAGTGATACGTTTGTAACATAAAAAGTATCATGCACTATGTAATTATAGGCTGGATTAAATGCGGTATAGCTGTATCGCTGTATCAATAGATTTGCACTATATTGTACTTTCTAAATTGAAATATATACCATAAAATAATACAGAGTGAAAAATAAACACCAATCTTAAGTAAATATATTAATACAATTTATTGCACATATACTTTGAAAACATATAAATAAAACCCTGTGGTGACCGGTCACTGAGTAAAAAACGTATGGTTAAAAAATCAGTAAAAATCTTGGAATAATTTTGAATAAGATTCCCTCTTGAACCTATATGTTTGTTTCCTATAAAAGTTCCAAATGAGAGAAGTTAAGAAAGTAAAATTTCATTTCTGTTGTTGAAGTTTATCGTAGAGTTTTAGTGAGGCTTTTATCTTTCTATATATGCCCAGAACTGGGCATATATAGAAAGATAAAAGCCTCACTAAAACTCACTAAAACTCTACGATAAACTTCAACAACAGAAACGAAATTTTACTTTCTTAACTTCTCTCATTTGGAACTTTTATAGGAAACAAACATATAGGTTCAAGAGGGAATCTTATTCAAAATTATTCCAAGATTTTTACTGATTTTTTAACCATACGTTTTTTACTCAGTGACCGGTCACCACAGGGTTTTATTTATATGTTTTCAAAGTATATGTGCAATAAATTGTATTAATATATTTACTTAAGATTGGTGTTTATTTTTCACTCTGTATTATTTTATGGTATATATTTCAATTTAGAAAGTACAATATAGTGCAAATCTATTGATACAGCGATACAGCTATACCGCATTTAATCCAGCCTATAATTACATAGTGCATGATACTTTTTATGTTACAAACGTATCACTAGTTAAGATCCAGCTTGAACTTGGATCAAATGGTCCGCAGGACTTTATAGGTCCAAATACCCATTCAAGTTTTGCTAACAGCAATGCCAATCTGAATTCTTGTTTTTTGATTTTTATTCTATCCAAATTGCATCTTAAAATTAAGCTATATAGCATTGACACCAAATAAGCTTAGTCAACATTGATCACTATAGCTAAAATTAGTATATCCTATTTAGAAGAAATATGCTAAACTAACCCAGTTTTGCTCAAATAACCAATTCACATTTATCCCCGTGCTGTTTATGCGCATTCACACAACTTTTCTACTAATATAATCTTTTTACACTGTACTTTTTTGGGAACAGGGTAGTGTTTATGCAGGGGTAAGATTTGCGCACCAATAACCTTTTTAAAATTATATACAAACATACCACACGAGAAAGGAATAGAAGCTGTAGATTTTTGGCTGAAAACCCTGACTGATCTCCCAAAAGAAACATGCAAGTTTCTCTTAAACTCAATAAAATTTGTTCTGGAGAAAAACTTCTTTCTATTCGAAAAGGAATATTTCCTACAGCTCCAAGGCACATCAATGGGAACTCGCTTTGCACCCAGCTTTGCTAACCTCTATATGGGGCTATGGGAGGAATGCCATATATGGTCTAACAATCCATTTAGTAAGCACATTATAAAATGGGCAAGATACATTGATGATATTATCATGATCTGGGAAGGCCCTGACAATATTCTGAGTGATTTCGTAAAAACCTTAAATGTAAATGATTTCAACCTTACTTTCACAGAGAAAAGGAACGAAGAAGAGATTGATTTTCTCGATATTATATTGTTCCAGGAAGAAGGTTCAATGCATACCAAACTCCACAAAAAAACAACTGACAGCAATAAATACCTACTAGCCTCCAGTGGCCATAACCAGGAATGGATAAAAAACATCCCATACGGCCAATATCAATGCCTTAGACGCAACTGCTCCAAAATGGAACACTTCAAACAAGAAGCAGTCTTATTGAAGAAGAGGTTTATAGAAAGAGGCTACAAGGAAACAGAACTGAACAAAGCTTACAAGAAAGTAAAATGCAGTACGTCCTTAAATAGCCCAAAAAAAAACCTTCATATACGCCATCTAAGGAGCAAAAATGCTCAGCGATCGGGGGTGTATCACGCAATCATTTTCCGAACCTCTAATTTTATTGGTTCATCCGCACACACCCCCGCCGCATTTACTAATACATTGAATCGGTAGCATTACGCATGCGCTAGAACTCCTCTCTCGCGCTCTTAACCACTTCCATATATTACAGACAACTAAACCAACGAAGTAGATGAAAAATACACTTTAGAGAAACTTTGAACAGATAGTTTCACTTTTTTGATTCCTGTGACAGACCCTTCGGTCAGGACTGAAAGTGTTAACTTTATTTTCTAACCACAAGTGGCTGGCTCCAGCTACAATCTAATTAATGCTTAGCATTCTATTGTTTGATCACCTCCAGAGAGAAAGTGATAAGAAGAGTCAAGAGTGTCTTGTGGTTGAAGTGTTTAAGTAATATAATCCTATTGTATCATGTCAAGGGCGCTTCTCCCTTTTATCTAATGTACAACATTCTTTCAACCCCCATCTGAGGGGGGGTCAAAAACCTGTATAAATCTGTGTGCTGCCTTCAAATAAAGTTGTCATTCTGTTTTAAACCTGAAACTGGCTGGGTTGTGAATTGCTGATTGTCTATGCAGGACATTGTTCATCTGGGGTTAACCCTTGGTACACAGTTGGTACCGTAACATTGGTGGCAAGCGACGGAATGAACCTTATCGCCCAGAAGAGCAACTACACAAGCCAGTAACCTCAGGAAGAGGGGGATTATTACAATACTGACTAAGATGGAAAGAGTACCAGGGACAGAAGGAACCAATGGGCCCAGCATATCAGACAGAACCCCTGAAGAAGCAAGCTTTGATCGGGCAGTTAAAATAAGACTGGCATATTATGGCCCCAACCCATCTGCGGAAATTATCGACCGGGTCATAGCAGCTGTGGAGGCCAACCTACTTCGCCAAAGCGGCGCTGCAGCAGCCCAAGTCACAGGAACCCCATTGGAAAAGAGAAAAGTAAATTTTGCAGCTTTTAAAAACTTCCTGGAAACAGAAGGAGAGATTGATGGGTACCTTGCGGATTTTGAGAGGCAATGTGCACTACACCAGGTACCCGCAGAGGACTGGGTCATGATATTATCCGGAAAATTATCCGGCCGGGCCAGTGAGGCTTTTCGGGCCATTCCAGATGAGGAAGTCGGGGATTATAATACTGTAAAAGAGGCTCTGCTCTCCAGGTATGCGGTTACACCGGAGGCATACCGGAGGCGGTTCAGAGACACTGTTAAATTGGCTGGTGATTCCTACCTTGAGTGGGCATGTAAGGTGCACCGCACAGCAGCTCACTGGATAGCGGGGTGCCAAGCCGTATCTGGGGAAGAGGTGCTGCAGCTATTCCTGTTGGAACATTGCTTCGACAAGTTACCCGCAGGAGTTCGAGAGTGGGTTCGGGACCGTAAACCCTCCACCCTGCATGAAGCGGCTCGCTTGGCAGATGAGTATACGGATGCCCGCAAACTGGACACTGCTACCACTAAGCCCCCTGCCAGAGTGGAGTACAGACCCCCAGTCACCCCAGCACCTGCCAGTTACCAACCCCCAGCACACCGCTATACCACACGGTCTCGGGCCCCGAACTACCCTCAGAGAGCCCGGTTCAATTCGCGGGGCTACTCACAACCTATTCGGTGCTTTGGATGTAAGCAACTAGGGCACAAAAGACCAGAGTGTCCCCTAAATGCAGCGAACCAAGCACAGTCCTGGAGAAGACCTGCCGGCGGAATCCCACGTAACCCTCAGCCTGCGGCCCGCTACGTAGAGGCGCAAGAATGCTGGGGCATCCTACATGAGGCAGACCTTGTGCAAGCTGCCCACCGGAATAACCGGCAACTGGTTAAAGTGAATGGGAAGGAGGTCAGTGGTCTACGGGATACTGGTGCTACCATGACCTTGCTTCGAAAGAACTTGGTGTCTGAGAAACAGCACACAGGAGACACTGTGGCTGTGAGGGTAGCAGGGGGCACTGTGTTCCGCCTGCCTGTTGCCAGGGTGCATTTGGATTGGGGAGGGGGCGCTAGACCTGTGAATGTGGGGGTCATGAAGGATTTACCAGCTGATGTTCTCCTTGGAAATACCTTGGTCCCCCTTGTTTCTGCCTATGCTCCCATGGGTCCCGCTGATGTTAACCCTGTGACTACCCGTGCTCAGATCCGTGCAGCAGAGACTGACCCCCCTGCTGCTAAGCCCCAGGACGCTGAGCTCAGTAAATCTCTATCCGCTATTGATACGTGGAAGTCCCGTTACAATGCGCTGATGAAGGAGAAGAGGAGCGCAGAGGAAAAAGAACGTTTAGAACAGGAATCTCTGCTAGACAGGCTGCACCGACAGACTGCAGAAAACACCAGCTTGAGAGTGGAACATGAAACCTTAAAGACAAACTTAGTGACACTTGAGGAGAAGCTGACGCTGGCTCATAGTGAGGTGCAGCAACTCAAGGGCACCCTATGTCAGTATGAAGGGATTGTGGATACCTATAAAGAGCAGGTACAGAAAACTCGTAAAGAAGCTGATGAGATTTTGAAGGACTGTTTAGCCCTAGTCTGGGCACTGAGGAAGTTGAACCCTTGTTTGTATGGACAGGAATTCTCTCTCATAACGGGAATACAAATGGATTGTCCCAGCAAACTGACATGCCTACCACCCCTTAGTCCGGTCATCCCCAGGTTGACCCGCAAAAGGGTCAAGCCGGGTCTGCCGGAGTGTTCCACAAGGGGGGAGCTATGTGACAGACCCTTCGGTCAGGACTGAAAGTGTTAACTTTATTTTCTAACCACAAGTGGCTGGCTCCAGCTACAATCTAATTAATGCTTAGCATTCTATTGTTTGATCACCTCCAGAGAGAAAGTGATAAGAAGAGTCAAGAGTGTCTTGTGGTTGAAGTGTTTAAGTAATATAATCCTATTGTATCATGTCAAGGGCGCTTCTCCCTTTTATCTAATGTACAACATTCTTTCAACCCCCATCTGAGGGGGGGTCAAAAACCTGTATAAATCTGTGTGCTGCCTTCAAATAAAGTTGTCATTCTGTTTTAAACCTGAAACTGGCTGGGTTGTGAATTGCTGATTGTCTATGCAGGACATTGTTCATCTGGGGTTAACCCTTGGTACACAGTTGGTACCGTAACAATTCCTTCACTTAAAACATCCTGAAAGTTAAAACAAAAGAAATACGATCTATCAAGCCAGTGATTGGCAGATTAGCCCACACACCTCTTAAATCATATGACCATAAAGAGCCAATCAGAGCTCTGGAAAATCGTAATTACTCAGGTAAACCCTATTTAAAGTCCCTAATGAAACACCAGCAATCACACTCAAAAATTTTCCTCTGATGAAGAAGGTAACCCATTATTTGAAACCTTTGAAACGCGTAAGGAGAGATTTGAACAAAAATATACTGAACTGTATCTTATAAACTGTTTGTATGCCATTTTCCTGCATTTCTGACTATTCATTTTGGAATTTTGCACCTGTTATATATTGCACTAATATGCCTAACTGATACCTCATATTGGATTGAGGTGGAAGAATGTGAGCATTTTTTACATATGAAATAAATATATGTTTTAAACTTGTACAACAGTGTTGCACTATCCTTTCCATATTTGTGTTCCCTTATCTATGTATTCCACATCACGGATTACTGGGAGCTGAGTGAATATCCAAGCAAACTAGAAGGAGGGAGAAAGAAATCTCTACCATACTAAGGAAGCAGGAAAGCAGTGTTTCTAACCACACCAAAGAGGCAGAGAAGCAGCGTTTCCAGATTGCTAAGGGACAACTGTATCTACCAAAGACGCTTCCCACTTACCTCATAGGATTGAGGTTACATCTAGTAAATGGGCATTTATTTACAACATAAGGATTAGACAGAGAACTCTTATTTATTTACTCTACATAATCTACTTGATCTTTGGGACTAAGAACACCTGTGAACTTTGTGAACTTTATTATGTCATATTAAGTGAACTATCCGTACTTTTAACTGTGAAGGAAAGAATTTTTTAGGATGTCATATTGACCTGACTGGTACCCCATCCTACTCCTATACATGATATAATTTGCAAACATTTTTGGATATAACTCATCCAGACGCCGCTGGTACAAATACTTGTACTATATATATCATATAGAGCAATCTATATAAAAATATTCTGATTTTTGCACTATACCTACTACTCTGACACAATTAGTAATAATATATTGGTTATTATTCTTATGAACAGTGCGCCTTAATACCGCTCTTCCCACCAATATATATATATATATATATATATATATATATATATATATATTGAATAAAGAGAACGGATATATCTGGGTAGTACAGCGCAGCAAAATACAAAATGAATTACACAATAATATGTGATATGGTAAACACTACAGTTGGTAACTCAGTAAACCTTCAGAATTGAAAAAGTTCTAGTGTCTTAATGGTTGTCTTTTTTTGCAAATGCAATAGTCTTATTAGAGTTCTATAGCTTGTCTATTCGGATATATAGATAGGTGAAAGGATGTCTCCTTACCAGATGTTACCCCAATCGTATGAGGTAAGGTTTGTTCATATAGGAAGTATCTTTGTCTTGTCTGTAGTGACCACTGGACCAAGTGTCACAGGTATATCGGTTCAAACAGGAAGGTCTGGTTTCCTTCTCAGGATTCCGTTGCTTTGGTATATACGATCTTTGCCCGGTAGAAACTTTTTCCGATGGTTGGAGTCTTAGTGACTCATGGGAGTATGGTACTTCGATTAGGATCTCTCAGAATGTTAAAACCTCAATCATTAATGAGGTAAGGATAAAGCATGTCAGGAATGTGTATATACTTTGTTCAAAAGGTCCCCCGGTAGGAGTAGTAGATGGATGATGAAATATGTATAGTGGTATTATATACACATACAATCTTGAGGATAATTTTCTTATCTTGCTGGTACAAAGTTCCAATAACTGGTATATTTTAGTTACTTGAAAAGTCCTGTTAATTGTTTGCTTGAGCCCTTTTTGTGCTTGATATATGTAGGTGGCCCTATGTATTGGTGTAAAGAATGGGCTACCCCAAATACTTGTTCAGATAAAGCATACAAATAGTCACCTAATGCTGCACAAAAAAAACACCTGGGACTCACAAACAAAGCCAAATGAGCGTGGAGAGTGGAATTAGTCCAACAGGATATAAAATCCTGACTATCAGAAAAGTCTTGGTATGCTCCGGTGGCTAATGCCCAGAGAGCCTACATGCAGAGTCAATAATAATGAACAAACGTAGTATATCCACAGTGTCCTTGCCCAACAGCTACAATCAAGAGAAGGTGTGCTATCCCAACCATATAATACAATACAGTCCAGTTGAAGGACGCTACCGGTGTGGGTCTATGCACTAGTGTGTATGTATACACATCAAAGCCTGTCACTATGTGACGTCCCCCACTCACCGGTCCTAGCATAGCTATCATTTGTAGCTTCTTTGTCGATAGCCTGAACCACTCTCTGATCCTGTTTGAAGCTGCCGCGTCTGTGTATGCGTGACGTATTCTGTCCACGTGATCTGCTGTTCAAATCCGAAATCGGATACGGCTCCAATAAATTCAAACAGCTGGGGTGTCCTCCGGTCTCATGCACTGGCTCTCAGCTGTCAAAAGCCGTCCGGGGCTGATGAGCGGTAAAAGTAAACTGCCTCTGGAGGCCCTTGAAATGGATACAATTTGTGCAAAAAAACGAAGGTCCAGAGGAAGTATAATAAAAGTACAAAATGTATTAATAAAACATTTTAAAAACGCATGGAAGGTACCAAAAAAGGGAAAACAAAACAAAAGTATCACAGCAAAATAGGTGCTAACATGTTTCAGCACTAGGCCGTATTTATAGCTAGAGTATATACTAATCACATGATTTAAATACCCCATGCCTGTTTCTAATAGGCTAACATTTTAGTGCTGTTAACTCTTCGTTAACCTTATTGTTTACTACATACTTTTTACTTAAACAATGCCAGATTAATACAGACAGTAGGGTTCATAGATATATAAACTTCTAACATCATGATATTGTGCATATAGTGCCATATGTAAAAACACTAATGTAAAATAGAACAAAATCCTATATACAAAAAACAGAACATAAGTACATAGTTAAATCGGATAAGGAGAACAAATTCCCTATTTTCCAATATATGGAACAATTGAACATCATGATATGAAACATATTGAGCAAGATGTTTAGGAAACCAGCATAAAGCAAGAGACAATATAGTATATAAATATATATATATACACACAATCACTGAAACAAAATTAAATACATAGTAAAAGCAAATCAAAATAGTAGAGAACAGGATATCCAAACGTTAAATCCACACATAATAAATCCATTGGAATCATATCCAATAATTGGAACTGAGGATAAATGCAAAAATGTGTGGAGGGTCGCTACAGGTGGTTGACAATCAATTTGGCGGCCCTTTATTCATTGATACCGCTTGAAGCCATCCAGTATTTTCTTGAGAATTTTACACTTTTTACTAAAGATCTGAGATAATTTGTAATCAGGGTTATCAGATATCTGTTGACACATAATTACTTTAAGTTCGAGGGACAGTTTTATCTCCAAAGATGTGGGACAGTGATGGGGGCTAAATTTGCCCCGTCATATGCCAACCTTTTTATGGGTTGGTGGGAGCTGTCCCACATCTTTGGAGACTCTAACATCCATCAGGAGCACATTGTTTTCTATAAAAGATACATTGATGACCTGCTATTAATTTGGCAAGGATCAGTGGGGGAACTTGAGGAATTCCTGTGTCACTTGAATGACAATAGTGTGGGTTTAAAATGCACCTATGATCATAGTGTCAACAGTATCTACTTCCTAGATTTGACTCTGATGGGCAATAGTGGTGGACTAGATTGTAGATCTAGATTGTAAGTTCCCACAGGAACAGGGTCCTCAATTTCCCCTGTATCTGTCTATAAAATTTTGTCTTTTATTGTATTGTTTCTCCGTCGTACTTCTATCCTTGTACCCATGGGCAGTGCAGCGGAATCTGTTGGCGCTTTATAAATAAAGAATAATAATAATAATAATGGACGCATCACTAGCGATACTTACCACAAACCAATCACGAAAAACACGCTACTGCATGCCAAGAGCTGCCATCCTCCACATGTGCCTTTTGTGGTTGCCAAAGGCCAATTTATAAGACTAAAAAGAAATTGCACGGAGGATGGAGATTTTTGCAAGCAGAGCAAAGAATTGAGAAGGAGATTCAAAGAGAGGGGATACAAAAAAATCAGTATTTGAAAGGGCCCAGGAACAGGTAGCCAGAATTGACAAGCAGACTTTACTTAACCCCTTAAGGACAAGGCCATTTTTCAATTTCTTTCCCTGAAGGACCAGGGCTATTTTTACATTTCTGCAGTGTTTGTGTTTAGCTGTAATTTTCCTCTTACTCATTTACTGTACACACACATATTATATACCATTTTTCTCGCCATTAAATGGACTTTCTAAAGATACCATTATTTTCATCATATCTTATAATTTACTATAAATTTTTTTTATAAAATATGAGAAAAAAATGGAAAAAACACACTTTTTCTAACTTTGACCCCCAAAATCTGTTGCACATCTACATCTATCTTTTCAAAATTAGCGCTAGTTACATTGGGACACTGATATCTTTCAGGAATCCCTGAATATCCCTTGACATGTGTAAAAAAATTTTTAGTAGACATCCCAAAGTATTGATCTAGGCCAATTTTGGTATATTTCATGCCACCATTTCACCGCTAAATGCCATCAAATACAAAAAATAGTTCACTTTTTCACAAATTTTTTCACAAACTTTCGGTTTCTCACTGAAATTATTTACAAATTATTTACAAACAGCTTGTGCAATTATGGCATAAATAGTTGTAAATTTTTCTCTGGGATCCCCTTTGTTCAGAAATAGCAGACATATATGACTTTGGCGTTGCTTTTTGGTAATTAGAAGGCCGCTAAATGCCACTGTGCACCACACGTGTATTATGCCCAACAGTGAAGGGGTTAATTAGGGAGCATGTAGGGAGCTTTTTGGGGTAATTTTAGCTTTAGTGTAGTGTAGAAGACAACCCCAAGTAATGATCTAGGCCCATTTTGGTATATTTCATGCCACCATTTCACCGCCAAATGCGATCACCGTTAAATTTTTCACAATTTTAGGTTTCTCACTGAAATCATTTACAAACAGCTTGCGCAATTATGGCACAAATGGTTGTAAATGCTTCTCTGGGATCCCCTTTGTTCAGAAATAGCAGACATATATGGCTTTGGCATTGCGCATCACATGTGTATTATGGCTAGCAGTGAAGGGGTTAATTAGGTAGCTTGTAGGGAGCTTGCAGGGTTAATTTTAGCTTTAGTGTAGAGCTCAGCCTCCCACCTGAAACATCAGACCCCCTGATCCCTCCCAAACAGCTCTCTTCCCTCCCACACCCCACAATTGTCCCCGCCATCTTAAGTACTGGCAGCAACTCTGCTAGTACTAAAATAAAAGGTATATTTAGGCTTTTGGGGGGGGGCGGTTTAAGCATATTTACATATGCTGCTGTGTAGGAACCCCCCTTAGCCCCCTCCCTGACTGATCCCCCACCAAACAGCTCTCTAACCCTCCCCCTCTGCCTTAATGGGCGCCATCTTGGGTACTGGCAGCTGTCTGCCAGTACCCAGTTTAGGATAAAATTGTTGCTTTTTTATTTTTTCCCCTTTTCTGTAGTGTAGCTCCCCCCCACCAAAGACCAACCCCCCACCCTAGATACCTTCGATTTATTTTTATTTTAAATTAAAATACCCCTTTCTCCCACTTTTTAACAAAATATTTTCTGTAGTGTAGCGGTTCCCGCCCGCTCTCGCCCCGTGCACGTGCCCGCCCGCCGCCCTTCGTGCACGCGCGCGCCCGTGCACGCCCCCATCGGCCCTGCCCCTGATCCCGCCCCCTCTACATTACCCGGCCCATCGATGGCCGCCCACCCGCCTCCCAAGTCGGCTCCCACCCACCAACGATACCGGCCTTCGATGTCTGGTGCAGAGAGGGCCACAGAGTGGCTCTCTTTGCATCGGATGGCCAAGGGGTGTTAATGCAGGATGCCTCGATATCGAGGCATCACTGCAATAACCAGAAAGCGGCTGGAAGTGTGCAGGATCGCTTCCAGACGCTTTAAACCCCTAATGTCGCACAGGGTACGTCGCTGGTCTTTTAAGACCAGGTTGTGTGCGACGTACCCTGTACGACATGCGTCGTTAAGGGGTTAAGGATAAGACTGTGGGAGACAGTAGTCAAACCACCAGGAAGGATGGGGTATACTTTGTCACTAACTTTAGTTCCCAGTATCATAAGGTCTGTAAAATAGTCAAAAAGCACTTTAACGTTTTAGCAGCCGATGACGGTTTAACTAGAAGTGTTGAAAGCGGCTCAAGTGCTCCTACAGAAAGAGCAAGACATTGGGCAATTATCTGTCCCCCTCTTGTTTGATGAAACCATTGAGCTCTACACAGAGTTCATGGCTCCAACATAAAGGGATGTTCAAATGTGGCAGGAGAAGGTGTAGACCGTGTGAATATGCATTGATATCAGATCAAGTCTGCTCTATGACAACAGGCGAGAAATATAAGATACAATTTTGCCTTAACTGCACCTCAACATACATCATTTATGTAATATCATGCATAGACTGTGAGATTCAGTATGTAGGGTTAACTACTAATGACGCCAACACACGCATTAGAAACCACTTGTCAACAATAGGGGCAGGAGAAGCCACTACCCCTCTTGTCCGGTATTTTGCGAAGAAACATAACAAATCACTGGCCAGCTTTCGCTGGCGAGCCATTAAAAACGTGAATCCACCATTTAGAGGTGGTGACAGGGACAAAATGATCGGCAAGAGGGAAATGTTTTGGATCTTCAAATTGGGTACTAGGGTTCCAAAAGGTATGAACTCAGAGTACGACCTTATAAATTATTGGAATTAGTACACTTTTTACATTATTAAATCATGCCGCATTGTTTTGCATACTATAGGTTAATCATTCTTATAATCACTTTTTATACCATCACACTATAGTAAAACAACTGTTTATCCCTTGTTTAACATGACATTATGCCACTCTGTTTGCATACTATAGGTTACTTATTCCTATAATTACCTTGTATACCATCTCACTACAGTGAAACAACGGTTTGTTCCTTGTTTAATGTTATCAAGTTTGCGATGTTTTTCATCCTTACTTAAGCTTTATATATTCCCTATATTCTTATACTGCTATAAAATCACATTTATCCTCAGTTCCATTTATTCGGATATCATTACAATGGGTTTATTATGTGTGGATTTAAAATTTGGATATCCTGTTCTCTCCTATTTTGATTTGTATTTAATTTCTTTTTAGTGATTGTGTGTATATATATATTTATATACTACATTGTCTCTTGCTTTATGCTGGTTTCCTAAACATCTTGCTCAATATGTTTCATATCATGATGTTCAATTGTTCCATATATTGGAAAATAGGGAATTTGTTCTCCTTATCCGATTTAACTATGTACTTATGTTCTGTTTTTTGTATATAGGAATGTGTTCTATTTTACATTAGGGTTTTTACATATTGCACTATATGCACAATATCATGATGTTAGAAGGTTTATATATCTATGAACCCTATTGTCTGTATTAATCTGGCATTGTTTAAGTAAAAAGTATGTAGTAAACAATAAGGTTAACGAAGAGTTAACAGCACTAAAATGTTAGCCTATTACAAACAGGCATGGGGTATTTAAATCATGGGATTAGTATATACTCTAGCTATAAATACGGCCTAGCGCCGAAACATGTTAGCACCTATTTTGCTGTGATACTTTTATTTGTTTTCCCTTTTTTGGTACCTTCCATGCATTTTTAAAACGTTTTATTAATACATTTTGGACTTTTATTATACTTCCTCTGGACCTTCGTTTTTTTTTTGCACAATATATATATATATATATATATATATATATATATATATATATATATACCAACTTATAATATATATAATACTTCAATATTATATGAAATGCTTAGACCATTGCTGAATGCAAATCCATTTTTGTCAAGACTCAGAAATCAAACCCCCCTCTTTCTGACCAAATACACATCTCAGAGTACAAAGGAGCAGACATGTGTTTAGATAAAAAAGCAGGTAACTTTAAAGGGATTTTTATCACATGGCCTCTCATGTTTGAATACCCATATATGGAGTTTCCTGCCTCAAGAGTCAGTTCATCATAGACCTCCTGTAGTCAGAGAGACCGAGAGTCTGCAGTTTGAGATAAATTTCCAGGATGGCCAGGAAATGTAAATGTCTAATATCTAAGTGTTAATTATTCCATACTGAGTTAAATATACGAAACCATAGACTCATTGAGGCCCATTTATCAAGCTCCGTATGGTGCTTGTGGGCCCATGTTTCTGGTGAGTCTGGAGACTCACCAGAAACAGCAGTTATAAAGCAGCGGTCTAAAGAGTGGGGATGTGAGTGATTCTTGTTGCTCTGTTGTGAGTGTGGGAAGGTTCAGAGTGGACAGGAATAGTCTGATGTCATGAGAGGAGGTGGGTGTTGGGTTCTCCACTTTTTCGATTTTATATAATTTAGAGTAAAAGTCAGCAAAGCATTCACTTATTAGGGATGGTTTCTTGTGGGTTTTGCCGTTGTGCCGAATTTGGGATATGCGGGAATTACTGTGTGTATGTCTAAGTCTGTTCGCTAGCATGGTGTTGGCTCTGTTTCCCTTGTGATAAAAGAGTTGCTTTAGCTTGGCAAGGTTTTGCTGGGTGCGGCGTAATTTTAGCATGTTAATGTGTTCCCTGACTGCTGAAATTTGCACTGAGATATCCGCATTGACAGAGGAACATTTAGTGGATTCTAAGGACCTAAGCTTCGTGTGTGCCTGCGCCAGAGTAAGACCAGCTAACTTTCTCAAGTGGCTCTGCTTGCAGATAATAAAGCCCCTGACCGTCGCTTTGATAGCGCCACAAAGGATGTCATCCGCGGTCTGACCGTTGTCATTTTGGCAAAGCAGTTCAGTCAAGTCCCGTCTCAGTTCTTCCCTGAATGGAATGTCTGCTAGAATATGCCTTGGGAGACACCAAATAGATCTGGGTGGTGGTTGTCAGAGGGAAATAAGTCGGCAATAACTAAGTCATGGTCAGACCAGGAGCTGAGAGAGATATCAGATCAAGAAATTGAATCTAGGGTCTCTGACAAAAGATGTGGTCTAACTGGGAGTATGCTCTGTGTAGGTGCAAATAGTGGGTGTAATCTTTCTCTCTAGAGTGCAAGATTCTCCAGACGTCAAAGTAACCGTAGTGGATCATTGTGGCCCAAAACTGAGCAGAGGTGTGGACCGCCTGAGGGTTGCTTCTGTCTACACTCGCAGTTTTACGGTCCAACTTAGGATCCCATGTCATGTTGAAGTCGCCCGCCAGCAGGACCCTCCCCTGTTTGTATTTGTCAATTGTTTGGAGAATTTTACGGAGGCATGCAGGCTGCCGGGAGTTAGGTAAATATATGGAGACCAGTCTATGGAGCACGTGGTCCAGTCTACAAACCAAGATAGTGTATCTAGCCTGAGGGTCTGGGAATGCTTGTATCTGTTCATACGCAACTCTATTATGCAATAATATGGCCGTGCCTCTGACCTTCTTAGAGAAAGGGGAGTATTCTAGAATCCTGTATGAGCGGGAGTGAAAGTATTGGGGGGAACCCATCTGCCAATGAGTCTCCTGCAGCAATACTACGTCTGGATTGTGGAATTTGAGTTCACAGGTCAGAAGACTCCTCTTGAAAGGAGAGTTAAGGCCCCTTACATTGTGGGTGAGAACTCTAAGGCAATTAACCATCTTTGAGTGTAGAAGGGGTGTAGGGAGGAGGAGGGAGGAAGGGGGAGGTAGAAATGGGAAGGAGGGGTCAAAATAGGGTGTGGCGTATCGGGTGCTGTATTGGGGAATGAGGTGGAAATAGTCCATCTGGGTGAAACCCTGGCGTGGGCTGCCTATATTGGGGGGGGAGCTGGAAGAGGAGTGTTAGGAGAGAGGGCCGAAGTCTCCGGCCCCCCTCAATATGTGGAGAGGACGGGTCATATAGGTGTCTGTTGGGAGTAGTCAACATGAGAATTGAGTTGAATAAAACAAATGAATGTAAGCAACAACAATAAATAACAATGAAATAGATATACCTCGGAGGTAGTGTAAACAACAACAAAAATAGCAATGCAATAGATCTACCTAAAAGGTAGTAATGTTAGTATCCCACCGTCAAAAATAGAAACAATTAACCTGCGCCAGGTTAGCCCCATAGTGCAATTTAAACAGACTTAACCTCTAACAAAATAGGTGTAAACATAGTCAGATTTAACAAGAATATTGGGGACCTTACCCGGTCAGTCCTAATTTGAATACCTCTAATTCTGCAAAGCCGTCTCTCAAGGCTAGCAGGGGCAAAGAGGCTTGATGGAGAGAGATATAGTTGTCGACTGTTGGTGCCTCATTCTCAAGGAGGGAGCACGTGGGATCTTTGAGAGTCCTGTATCTGCTGCGTTTTCTGCCTCTTGGGCCGTTGGTCTTTAATGGGCCATTCAGGTGCTGTGGCTCTCACAGTTTCGCCTTAACAGGGGTAGGTTCCAGTGGGCTGCCGTTTGTGAGTCCCCATTGTGCAAGCAACGCGGTTCCCTGCACCAGTGAGGACACTGTATATGTCTGGTTGTCCCTTGAGATGATCAACTTGGCCAGGTAACTCCATCTGTATTTAATGCCCCCTTTTCTGAGTGCCATAGTGACTGGCTTCTGTACTGTAGTGTGTGTGCCGACAGATCCGGTACCTGTTGAATTTCTTAGAATTTCTCTGCCAATTGGGGTTTGCGAAAGGTAGCCTGCATGAGTTTGTCCTTAAAGAGAAAGCTGTGGAAACAGACTATTACGTCCCTTGACTTCTCCTGTGAGACTGATCTTGGGTGCAGGGCTCTATGTGCTCTTTCCATAGTAGTGATCAAGCCCTCGGTAGGGCCCAGCAAATCGCCAAAAAGCTCCAATAGAAAGCTCTGTAGGTCTGTGGGTGTGATGTCTTCTGGTATCCCCCGAAATCTGATGTTGTTCCTTCGGGCCCAGTCTTTGACGTTGTCAAGTTTAAACTCAGGTTGGCTTAGTTGGTCCGATAGTGCTTTGAAATATGCCAAGAAGTTTGACTGATCTGTAATGATGTCATCATGCTTTCTCTCCAGGGAATCCAACCTGTCTCCTATTTCTGAGATATCTTTTTTGAGCTCAACATGGATTATTTGAATTTCTTTTGTGATGGAGCGTGTTTGACAAGCAAACATTTTTTTGAGAGTATCTTCTGTAATGAAATGTTGGGATCTGGAAGGTGGAGCGGCATCAGGTTGGGAACCTTCTCCCAAGGATTCTGACTCACTTAGCCCATCATTTGAGTCTTCCTCTGGCTCTTTGTGTGGTTGGGTGAAATGATCCAGAACTGTTTTTTAACTGGCCCATGGGTTCTAGGATATCGTCTAACAGTATGAGGCATTTTTCAATTACAGTAAGGGAAAACACAAGTTAATAAATGGAAATGCAGATCAAATAGGACTATAGAGGCACCAAATAGTTATATCTCAGGTGGTTACAATAAATACATTATCAGGAGGTAATGGTCATCAGCACATAGAGTGGGGCCGAGAGGTCCTCCCTGACCCCTACCCATCCATGATGACGGTCAAACAGGAGACCAAAAGTCCTCTTACGCAGTATATAACAGAGGAAGCCACCACCGAGGAGCAAGAACCAGTGAGCCCCCCCCTGGCACAGGTCAATAAGAATGACCCTTGTACCCTGTATTAGATTGGAACTCAAAATATTGCCAAAGAACAATAAAGGCGTTATGTATAACAACAATGAAATGACACTACACCTCAGGGAGAACCCTGAAGACAAAAAAAGCTGACGCAGCAGCTGTCTATCAATCAAAAGCAGTGAAGCTGATGTAGTAACTTTAAGCTAAAGGCAGATCACAGATTGACCAATCAAAAGCAGTGAAGCTGATGTAGTAACTTTAAGCTAAAGGCAGATCACAGACTGACCCAGGGAATCCACCCATTCTCCTATTTCTGAGATATCTTTTTTGAGCTCAGCATGGATTATTTGAATTTCTTTTGTGATGGAGCGTTTGACGAGCAAACTTTTTTTTGAGAGTATCTTCCGTAATGAAATGTTGGGATCTGGAAGGTGGAGCGGCATCAGGTTGGGAACCTTCTCCCAAGGATTCTGATTCACTTAGCCCCTCATTTGAGTCTTCCTCTGGCTCTTTGTGCGGTTGGGTGAAATGATCCAGAACTGTTTTTTTTAACTGGCCCAGGGGTTCTAGGATGTCGTCTGGCAGTATGAGGCATTTTTCAATTGCGGTAAGGGAAAACACAAGTTAATAAATGGAAATGCAGATCAAATAGGACTATAGAGGTACCAAATAATTATATCTCAGATGGTTACAATAAATACATTATCAGGAGGTAATGGTCATCAGCACATAGAGTGGGGCCGAGAGGTCCTCCCTGACCCCTACATAACGGAGACCAAAAGTCCTCTTACGCAGTATATAACAAAGGAAGCCGCCATAAGAATGACCCTTGTACCCTGTATTAGATTGGAACTCAAAATATTGCCAAAGAACAATAAAGGCGTTATGTATAACAACAATGAAATGACACTACACCTCAGGGAGAACCCTGAAGGCAAAAAAGCTGACGCAGCAGCTGTGTATCAATCAAAAGCAGTGAAGCTGATGTAGTAACTTTAAGCTAAAGGCAGATCACAGATTGACCTCTTTAATGTGTTCAACATCCAATGACTATACCTATGTAGTAGATGCAGACCTGGAAGGCTAGCTAAGACATGTAGGGCAGAATAATTGCCTCTAGTGCATAAATCTAAGGCCAATGGTTAAAGATAGGCCAACTCAGGTCTAAGGGAGGTCTAAGACCTGTGAGCTTGCTTAGTTTAGTACAGGCTTTGTTTTCCCTTCTCCTCCCCTTGCAAAAATACAATACAATTTACACAAATTAGGTATATAGGACAATATGTCACAGTCCCTCAGGTTAGTTCTCTGAGGCACCGTGCAAGTGCCCAAGGACTCAACACCCTCTCCTCAGGGTACAAGGGATACGACCAAAGGAAGGGGAAAGGAATGTGGCAGAGACCAGCCCAGAAAACCAGGCCTGAAGGGGTGAGGAGGGATGCGGTCTCAGAGGCTCACAAAACTTGGTTACTTAAGAAAAACCCAGCAACTGACAGTCAGGATATAATTCAACAAGAGAACAATTGTGGCAAGAACAGTACAAGAAGGCTGAACAATATGCAGATTATGTTAGGTGCACAGCACTTCACTCTTAGATCGGTCTCCAGTGACACATAAGCTGGCGCAGCAGCAAATGTGAATATGAAGGCCTTATCAGGAGCCCTCTGTCGTTCCAATTAATAAGGAATGTAGGAATGTAGGATAGCTTGTGTGGAGATGGTAATAACTGGGCCCATGGAAGAAAGGTTAGAGGAGTTATCTCTTCACTATGGACCCCTCTTATGTAGATAGCCCATTCACAGGGGTCCTGTATGTGCCTGAGATGGAGAGTCTAAAGTGAATCGGAAGGCCTTATCAGGAGCCCTCTGTTGTTCCAATTAATAAGGAATGTAGTATAGCTTGTGTGGAGATGGTAATAACTGGGCCCATGGAAGAAAGGTTAGAGGAGTTATCTCTTCACTATGGACCCCACTTATGTAGATAGCCCATTCACAGGGGTCCTGTATGTGCCTGAGATGGAGAGTCTAAAGTGCGTCACTAGACTAGGAAAACACAAAATGAAGTCCTGTAAAAGGTGGCACCAGTAGTCCATAACATAACCCTCAGTGTTAATAGGAAGAGACAATAGTAAGTATTCCAAAGGGTTAGGCCAGTGGGCTATATACGTTGCTCCTCTTTGCGCCAATATTTAGCAAATTATCCCCAAGACAGGGAGAGGGCTTAAGTCCCAGAGCTCACAAGCCTCCAACAGGTATAAGTAATGCCCCACTGTATATGGGCTTCATAGCTAGTTTGGGGCCCAAAAGTAACCCCTTTGAGGGTATCTTGTGTTAGCTAAGATATGTGTCTACAGAGAGTGAGGGAGCCGATTCTTGGACACTACCATAAAAAAACACGTAAGTGGTACCTTGTTCCGTTGAACCACGTGCGAGGCTGTTCCCAGGGGGGAAGATGTCGTTAGTGCCACAGGCACCAAAGGCCAGTGAGAGTCAGCCCCTGAGGCCTGGGATTATGAGGCCACAATAGTTGTAGGTGCTCAGAAGGGTCAGTGAAGCACTCCAGTTCCAAATCCTCAGAAATGGTTTGCATAGACTAAGAGCCAAGATGGCGGCCTTTTCGCGCCACTCCTGATCCCCCGTGCAGTTACGGTCCTGTGGTGAAGATGTGTTCACACGCTCCAGAGCAGAGCCCCAACCCTCCGGAGCAGCAGCACTTAGCAGAAACAGATGTCAGGTGGCTGCAATTATCAAGGGGCCTCAACCCAGTCCGGCGTCTCTGTCGCAGGTCCGTACCTCCATACACTCACACTGGGGCCAGCGGCCAGATCTCTGTAAGAATCTCTTACTGGCAGCAAAGTAAAATCCTCCCAAATAGGTGGCAGGTAAGTCCTCCAGAGCGGCACTCTGGCCCTCCGGAGGGTCGGATCCCCCGCAGCCTTTTCTGACACTACTCACAATCAGTCGGCTTGGCAAATGGCAACAGAAGGGACAATCAATTGCTGAGCCCAAAAGTTTTTGATGAAGGCTAAAAAGGTTCCAAACAGCCTCAGAAGATAGTGAGAGATCAAATTTTAGCCACAAAGTTGGGTATAAGCGCAAATGCACGTCCTCTCAGAATGGCGGTTAGCTCCGCCCCCCATAACTACTATTTTTATCAGATGCTAATTTTGTTAACTCTGAGTGTAATAACTTAAAAAGCATTTTTATTTCCTTCTGGGAGAAAAACGCTTTATAATTACTAGTTATTAGACTGCATAAAGATGCGGTTCTCAAACCAGTCCTTCTGGTGGGGGGGGGGGGGGCAGATTCAATTGTTTTTGGTTGAACTCAGTCCAAATTCTAAATCATTCTTAGGGTTTGAATAGATTTCTAGAATCAGACCTCCTATGGGAAGAATCTTTCTTTCTCAGTACACTCTGTGAATTTTTTTCAGGAGTGATTATGCCAGTTCTTTTTGCAGGAACAGGATTTGGGTTTCTATTAAATTCTATTCTTTGTACCTAAGGAGAAAGGTTTATTCAGTCCATTCTTGGATCTGAAGACTTTTTATATTGTTTTGTTAGAGTCTCAACTTTTAAGTTGGCAATTTTAAGGACTATTATGCTTTTTTGTTAAGGTAATTTCATGTCTAGTACATTTTTTTCAGGATGTTTATCCTCATATTTTATTTCATTCAGACCACTTGTGGATTCTGAGTTTTTCTTTTAAGCTTTACCAATTTGCCGCTTTTCCATATGGTTTGTGACAGCTTTATGAATCTTTTCAAAGGTTCTTGTTGCCCTTTTTTCTGTCTTCAGACAGTAGGGTATTGTGGTGCTTCCTTATTTGGATGGTATCTTGGTATTAGCTTAAACCTTTCTTTTTATTAAAGCCAGACACATAGCTCAACACGCTAATGTACTGTGGCTAAGCTCTGTAGCAACCTGAGGGTTGCAGGTTTGATTCCCGTTAAGGTCCATTCAGCCTTTCATCCTTCCAAGGTCGATTTAATGAGCAGCGTCTTGAGTCCCTTACGGTTGATTAGATGCGCTTTATAAGTACCCAATATATACATATGAAAAAGCAGTATTCAAAAATATGGACTTTTCTTTTTGTGGAATCCCTCATGAATCAACCAAGGTTTGTTTCTTCAAGACATGGTTAGAGGATTTAATTTACCTAAGAGTTTTGTGATTCCTCAGACAAGGGTCACTTGTTTTTGGGTTTCTAGATGGATTCTGTGTTCATGTCTTTATCAAAAGTCAGCTGTAAGTGGCGTTAGCCTGTCTAACTTACATTCTATAACATTTCTTTCAGTGTCTATGTGCATGTAAGTTTTAGGTCTCATAACTGCAGCATCAGGCGTGGTTCCCTTTGCTCGTTTTTCATCTGAGATCTCTTTTTGCTTTGCATACTGAATCAATGATACAGGGATTGTTTTTAGATATCACAGTTGATATTTTTAAATCCTAACACTCTACTCTCTCTGTTTTGGCAATTAGTCTATCATCATTTTATTCAGGGGGCCTTCTTTTGTTTGTCCTTCCTGGACTGTATTCTTATTGCATGCAAGTCTTACAGGTTGGGGAGCTATCTGAGGGTCTTTTGACAGCACAAGGGGTTTGGAAACTTCAAGAGGCGAGGTTTCCAATCGATATTTTAGAACTCTGTGCTATTTTTTCAGAGCTCTTTCAGACTTGGCCTCTTTTAGGAGAGAACTTTTTAATTTTTTAATTTCAGACAAACAATATCACAACTGTGGCATATGTCAATTAACAATAGGGACTCGTAGTTTCTTAGCAATTAAGAAGTATCTTGAATATGCTCTTAGATGGAATTCATCTCCTGTCTATTTTCTACGGTTTTAGACATTTGAGAGGTGGATTATCTCAATTTCCCAGGTACTTTTTCAGGTTCAGGGATCCTCAGGTGGAGATGGTGGATGCATTAGCAGTGTCTTGGTTTTGCAACCTGACTACATTTTTCCTCCTCTGTTTTTTTCTTAAAAAGGTGATTTCCAAAATCATATTGGAACAGTGTCATGTGTTTCTGATAGCATCAGCATGGCCTCACAGAATGGTGTGTGGATCTTGTTCGGATGTCAGTTGCCATCCTTGGCCGCTTTCTCTTTGGCCAGCCTTCTTGTTTTAGGGGCTATTTTTCTATCGGTATCTCAAATTACTAATTTGGGGGTATGGAAATTGATTAGTGTTTAGTCAAAGAGGTTTCTCTGACTCAGTTTTTATCGAGAATGTCTTGTCTTAATCCAGGCCACCAGTAATTTCTACTAAGTGATTCCTGAGTTTTTGAGACTCCTGGATGTCCAGACATAGGTGTTTCATGATGGAGATGTATAAGATTGTTCCTTACAGTTGGAGGGACATATATCCGATTTTTGTAATAGTATAATCCGGAAGTATTGTCCTTTTTACAAGTGGAAGGAATGGTGGAATCCATCTGTGAGGCAGAGAGTAGATCACTTTGTAATGTTGAGGTAAGAGCTAGAAATTTGTTGGAAGTAAAAGCAATAGATAGAGGAGCTAATGGTGCAGATCAATGGTGATTCGATAACACTAATAGCCAGTGATATACAGGGTACTCACATGTATTGAAGGCAATCACTTATGCCTATAGAGACAGGCTGGATTTTAACAGCAATCCAGCTGGCTGATCCAAGGTCCAATGGCAATGTGTGGGTGTCAAAACATTAACACTCTAGAAGTAGAATAGCAAAACACTGTAATCCTTGTTACCGCAATACATACACAAGTAAGAAACCCTCCTTCTTTGTTTCTCTTCTAAAGACAAAGGTCCTCTGATAGTCCCAATCTCCATAGGAACAGATGTATTGGGAGTTTTTTCCATTTTGATAAGTTGTGTAACGTCTTGGTGTGGCTTCAGGGTGTAACTTCTCAGCCCTCCTCTCTCTATATCATCTATCCATGGCAATACTTATTTTTATAAGTGATTCCATTGTCTCTGGGGGTTCAATGCGTGATAGCTCGTCCTTAAGATGTTCAGATAACCCTAATCTGAATTTATTTCTTAAGCTGACAGAGTTCCACTGAGAATCTGTGGCCCATAGTTGAAAGTCAGCCACGTAGTCCTCAACAGGCCTTTTCCCTTGTTTCAAGGTCCTGATGTTGTTCTCAGCTGTTAATTGTGTATTATTGTCTTCATATAATATAGCCATTTCCTTAAAAAAAATCATTGAGAGAGTCCAATATAGGATCATTAGTTTCATAAAATTTATCTGCCCATGATCTAGGGGCCCCAGTGAGATAAGATATATTTGTAAATACTTTAATTCTATCAGTATAGTAAGTTTTAGGTTTCATAGAATATAATAACATGCATGCGTTTCTGAATTTGCGGAAATGCACACGTTCCCCAGAAAAAACCCGTGGTGTGTTTATCTGTGGCTCAGGATGTTCAGTGTCTTTCCTTATTAAGAAATCATCTATTAAACGTTTAAGTGTATGATTTTCATTTTTTACTTCAGTTAAACCCTGTGCTAGGATTTCAACCTTTTGGTTTAAAGAAGCAATTTCATTGGGCATGGTAGTAGGATCCATAGTACAATTTCTATAGTAATTTACAAATAATAATAGAAAGACTAAGTACCGTTATATTTTAAGGCTTGATTATACTGTCAGGAAGCTACTATATAAAAAGAAACTGTGGGGTCGATCCGATAAAAATCGTCGCCCGCAAAAGTCGGCGACGCCAATATTTGCGCGGGTTTGGTATCCTATATACGGCGTAACCTAGAAGTTGCGCGCGTATATTTCTGCCGTCGCCCGTAGTTTTTTGGGCCATAGGCAGGTATACCAAACCCGCGCAATTTGGTATCCAATATACAGCTTAAGGACTTACGTGGCGAAAATGGAGAAATCTTACTCCATTTTCACCTCGCCCCAAAAAGCAGCCGTAAGAAGCCTTACGCTGACTATTGGAGCCCCGTAACTCCCTAAACTGGCTGCTAAATAAACCTAACACCTAACGCATGCGCAATGTCTATCTCCCTGTCAACCGCGATCTGCTAAATAAAACCTAACACCTAACGCATGCGCAATGTCTATCTCCCTGTCAACCGCGATCCCCCGCCGCAATCCCTAATAAAGTATTTAACCCCTAAACCGCCGCCATCTACATAAACTAACCCCCTACTGTGAGCCCCTAAAACCACCACCATCTAACTGATCTATCCCCTAATGTGAACCCCTAAAACCGCCACCATCTAACTGATCTATCCCCTAATGTGAACCCCTTACACCGCCGCCATCTATATTAAAATTATTAACCCCTAATTTAATCTACCTATCCCGCCGCCAGCTATATTATCTATATTAACCCTAAGTATATTATATTTATTATAGTTATTACATTATATATATTAACTATATTAACCCTAACTATATTAGGGTTAATATAGTTAATATAGTTACTATAGTATTTATATTAACTATATTAACTCTATCTAACCCTAACACCCCTAACTAAATTCTTATTAAATAAATCTAATTCATATTATAAACTAAAATATTCCTATTTAAATCTAAATACTTACCTATAAAATAAACCATAAGATAGCTACAATATAATTAATAATTATATTATAGCTATGTTAGGGTTTATATTTATTTTACAGGTAAATTGTTAATTATTTTAACTAGGTATAATAGCTATTAAATAGTTATGAACTATTTAAGAGCTACCTAGTTAAAATAATTACCCAATTACCTGTAAAATAAATCCTAACCTAAGTTACAAATACACCTACACTATCAATAAATTAAATAAACTACAAATATCATTTCTAAAAATACAATTAAATAAACTAAACTAAATTACAAAAACAAACAAACACTAAATTACAAAAAATAAAAAAAAGATTACAAGATTTTTAAGCTAATTACACCTATTCTAAGCCCCCTAATAAAATAATAAAGCCCCCCAAAATAAAAAAAATCCCTACCCTATTCTAAATTAAAAAAAGTTCAAAGCTCTTTTACCTTACCAGCCCTTAAAAGGGCCTTTTGTGGGGGCATGCCCCAAAGAAAACTGCTCTTTTGCCTGCAAAAAAAAAACACAATACCACCCCCCAACATTACAACCCACCACCCACATACCCCTAATCTAACCCAAACCCCCCTTAAATAAACCTAACACTACCCCCCTGAAGATCTCCCTACCTTGTATTCACCCAGCCAGGCCGAACTCCTCATCCGATCCAGGCGATGTGTTCCAGCAAGCGGCAGTGAAATCTTCTTCCATCCGGGCGATGTCTTGAAGCAAGCGGCAGAGAGTCTTCTTCCATCGGCGACGTCTTCAATCAGCCAATCGGATTGAACTTGAATCTGATTGGCTGATTCAATCAGCCAATCAGATTTTTCTACCTTAATTCCGATTGGCTGATAGAATCCTATCAGCCAATCGGAATTCGGCGGACGCCATCTTGGATGACGTCATTTAAAGGAACCTCATTCGTCGGGAAGTCGTCGTGCCGGAAGGATGCTCCGCGGCGGAGGAGCGAAGTAAGAAGATTGAAGAGGCCGATTTGCTTGAAGACGTCGCCGATGGAAGAAGACTCTCTGCCACTTGTTTCAAGACATCGCCCGGATGGAAGAAGACTTCACTGCCGCTTGCTGGAACACATCACCTGTATCAGATGAGGATTTCGGCTCGGCTGGGTGAATACAAGGTAGGGAGATCTTCAGGGGGGTAGTGTTAGGTTTATTTAAGGGGGGTTTGGGTTAGATTAGGGGTATGTGGGTGGTGGGTTGTAATGTTGGGGGGTGGTATTGTGTTTTTTTTTTTGCAGGCAAAAGAGCAGTTTTCTTTGGGGCATGCCCCCACAAAAGGCCCTTTTAAGGGCTGGTAAGGTAAAAGAGCTTTGAACTTTTTTTAATTTAGAATAGGGTAGGGAATTTTTTTTATTTTGGGGGGCTTTATTATTTTATTAGGGGGCTTAGAATAGGTGTAATTAGCTTAAAAATCTTGTAATCTTTTTTTTTTTTTGTAATTTAGTGTTTGTTTTTTTATTTAGTTTAGTTTATTTAATTGTATTTTTAGATAGATATTTGTAGTTTATTTAATTTATTGATAGTGTAGGTGTATTTGTAACTTAGGTTAGGATTTATTTTACAGGTAATTGGGTAATTATTTTAACTAGGTAGCTCTTAAATAGTTCATAACTATTTAATAGCTATTATACCTAGTTAAAATAATTAACAATTTACCTGTAACATAAATATAAACCCTTACATAGCTATAATGTAATTATTAATTACATTGTAGCTATCTTAGGGTTTATTTTATAGGTAAGTATTTAGATTTAAATAGGAATATTTTAATTAATAATATTAATATTAGATTTATTTTAATAAGAGTTTAGTTAGGATGTTAGAGTTAGATAGGGTTATTATACTTAATATATATATAATATAATAACGATATTAACTATATTAACCCTAATATAATTAGGGTTAATATAGTTAATATATATAATATAATAACTATATTAACTATATTAACCCTAATATAATTAGGGTTAATATAGTTAATATAGCTGGCGGCGGTGTAGGGGGATTAGATTAGGGGTTAATACGTTTATTATAGGTGGCCGCGGTGTAGGGGGATGTAGATTGTAGGCAAAAGAGCAGTTTACTTTGTGACAAAGCCCCGCCAAAAGCCCTTTTAAGGGCTGGCAAAAGAGCTGTTACTTTGGGGCAATGCCACGCAAAAAGCCCTTTTCAGGGCTATTTGTAGGGTTAGACTTAGGTTTGTGGTAGGGATAGTTTAGTATTTTAGGGGTTAAATAATGTAATATAGATGGCGGCGGGGTAGGGGGATTAGATTAGGGGTTAATAATTTTAAAATAGATAGCGGCGGGGTAGGGGCTCACTTTAGGGGGTAGGTAAGGTAGATGGCGGCGGTGTTAGGGGCTCACTTTAGGGGGTTATAGATTTAATATAGCTGGCGGCGGTTTAGGGGTTAATAACTTTATTAGGTAGCGGCGGCCTCCGGGAGCGGCGGTTTAGGGGTTAATACATATTTTATTGTTAGGCTAGTTAGGGGGGATAGCGGATAGAAGGTTAGACGTGTCGGGCTATGTTAGGGAGGCGTGTTAGACAGTGCGGGTGATTTAGACTTTAGTCAGGTTTTGTAGGCGCCGGCAGTTTCTAACGTGCCGCAAGTCACTGGCGACGCCAGAAATTTGCACTTGCGCAGATTTCTGGACATCGCTGGTTTGTCAGACTTACGGCACGTTAGCATCTGACGGCGACTTATATGGGATAGCTCGAGTTGCGAGCTGAAACTGCGGGCGACGCGGGTTCCCTCACTTGCGCCGCAAACTACGATCTATATCGGATCGACCCCTGTATGTATACTTCAGTAATATAATTTGTTGTTTTTTGGCTGTCTCTTTAAATCCTTAAACATATGTAATTGATGCATAAGGTGTTACCATAAGAGATACCTGTTTTTACTGAATACACTTTAGAAGGTAGGGTTTTTCATAAAGTGTTTACTGTAGCAGACAAATATAGTCAAAAGTTATGTTTTTAGAGCAGAGTTCAGTAATTAAAGGCTTGAATCAAATATGTTTGTAGCACAGTTAAGGTAGCACTTTTCAGAGACAGAGTGATAGGGTTTACTGAGGCTGTGGGATAAGCGAGTATGTCAGGGGTTAACTGAACAGCAAATGAGGCACAAATGTTTAGGCATGTAGTAAGCAGAGCTGTTAGTGTAGCAAGTAATGATTAGAGCAAATAGTTAGGAATACAGTCTCACAAGCAAGTCTCTATTTAGTACTTAGTTTCAGTATTAGCAGAGGCAAACAGAATCTTGTTAGGACACAGTCTTTATAGGAAATACTTGCCGTTTGGAAACAGCTTAGTTGAGAGAGGTAGCATCTGGTTGAAGTGGATCACAGAGAAGCTGCAGACAGGAGCTGTAGTGAGGAGCTGCAGAGAGGAGCGGCTGAATCCAGTTAGTAACTTTTAAAGGTGGTAAGTAAGTTTCAACAAACAAACTGTTTGACAGAAAGACTTCTGAGAGAGCGAGGTACAAAGTGCAATCACTAGTAGCTATGCACTTCAATAATCAAGCAAAGAACAGGTGTGTGGGTTGATACTTTATAGCCAAGTGAGGAGAGGGCAGGACTCTTTCTTAAAGGTACAGAATGTGACATTGACATCCTTTGGATGTGGTAAGAGCTTTCTAATTCTATATCAAGGTTACTAAGATTTCAGAAGACTTCTAGTCTATTTGCTAATTTTCTGGCTCCAGAAAAGGTTAGGAAGCCTCTGCCATTTCGTTGGCATCCTGATTAAAGCTTTTGTTTTTCAAGGCTTATTTCGAGGCAGGGCAGGCTCCGCCTCAGAGATTTACAGCTCATTCTACTGAGTTCAGTCGCCATTTCTTGGGCTTTTTCAGAATAAAGCTTAGGTAGATCAATTTGCAAATCAGTAGTTTGGTCTTCTTTGCATACTTTTATTGTTTTTACCATTTTTATATATTTGCTTCATCTGAAGCAGTCTTTGGTAGAAAAAGTTCTTCAGGCAGCTATTTCACTTTGATTCTACAATTTTTTTGAGAAAAACTTAATTATTGTGTGGATTTAATTTCTCAGTGGAAATAGCTGTTGTTATTTTATCCCTCCCTCACTAATGACTCTTCTGTGGACTTCCACATATTGGGTATTTCTATCCCATACATCACTAGCTCATCGACTCTTGCCAATTACATGAAAGAAAACATAATTTATGTAAGAACTTACCTGATAAATTCATTTATTTCATATTGGCAAGAGTCCATGAGGCCCACCCTTTATATGGTGGTTATGATTTTTGTATAAAAGCACAATTATTTTTCCAGTTCCTCTTTTTGTATGCTTTTTTACTCCTTATTTTATCACCCTACTACTTGGCTATTCGTTAAACTGAATTGTGAGTGTGGTGAGGGGTGTATTTATAAGCATTTTGAGGTTTGGGAAACTTTGCCCCCTCCTGGTAGGAATGTATATCCCATACGTCACGAGCTCATGGACTCTTGCTAATATGAAAGAAATGAGTTTATCAGTTAAGTTCTTACATAAATTATGTTATTTAGCAGTCTAGTGAACAGGGGGTTAAAAAAGAGCAAAGGCCCAACCCTAAAGTAGTGGTCGAAAGTAGGGTGTAACCTAGCCCCCTCAATTTTGAATCCAAAAAGAAAACTTGTGCGGAAGTGGCCAGAGGAAACCGGCCTTCCTCACAAAGTTTTGACCACCAAGTCCACCAAGGGCTGAGGTGCAGAATCCACAGGCTAATAGAAGGGGATAAATAGGTATCCCCAAAGAGATGAATACCCACAAGGTAATCGGTATCCCCGTAGAAGTAGATACCATGAGTGGCGCAGATACTCTCAGGATAACCAGACATCCCAAATAAATAGTGCACCCCAGGATATTAACACCAGACAAGTTGAACCCCAAAGACAACTGCTTCAAGATAGACAAAATAGCTCTGATTCTGAGGTATACCTAGAATCCAGGAATCACTACCCTGGGGCATCAAAAAATCGGTCCATGGGTAGAAATAGCTTGTATAATCAAGTCGGTCAACGAGGTACCCAACTGGCTAAATTATCTGAACAGTTTGCTAAAATTAGTCAAGCTCTGACTGCTTAGCAACCTAATAATCCTTTTTAGGGGTACCGCCAGTAGCCTACAGTGCGCCACAGGCACAGTTATAAACACTCAGATATTATCTGGGGGGAGAGAAATACAAAAGGGGATAATGAATGTTAATAACGATACTAATCAAATTCTCTCACTACAGCCCAGCAATGGAAGGCCTAACTGTGATGACAGGTGTCCCCAGCCTGGAAGCATTAATAATTCTCCTCTTTTGCAGTTGTCCCTAAGCTTTATTCCCACAGGTAGACGTGCAGAGCAATCCTTACCTGGAGAAGGGAGCCCAGACTGTGACGCAATATGCAGGAAACCCATTATCCCTATTACAGAGGAGGTGGTGGGTAAGAATTGTACCATATCAGGTAACGTGGCTGATTCAGGTAATTTGTGGCAAAATCCATAAATGTGTAAACATGCTAATTTTATGTGTGAAATGGTAGAAACTGAGGGGAGTTATTATGTATTAGCTGAGCTCCAGGACTCAGTTACCAACCCTATCATGGGATTCATTGATACTGGATCTCAGGCAATTATTTTATCCCACAAGTACTACACACAGCTAAATGAGCTAACGTCCTACAAGCATAGATTCAGGGAATTTGATGGTTCATTAATAGGTATTGGGGGTGACTCTCTCAAATTCTGGGGTACTGCATGGTTAAAGCTAAAGCTGGGAAACAGGGTAATAAGACACCTTGTCATTATAGTGGATCGGCCAAATGATTGTTTACTAATTGGTATTGATCTTCTTAAGTGATTAAATACCATAATTGACTGCATAAATAATATTATTTGGTCACAAGTTAAAAGACCTATTAATTATGTGTGGTCCAGCATACCTCCCACCAGACATAACTGGCATGTGGTGGAAGAGAAGCCAGATGCTGTCAAAAATCTTTTCAGGAATAGCTCTGTACCTGAAATAACTGTCCTACAAATAGATGATCAGACTCTCCTAAGTGGCTCTGCTGGTCATACCATAAACTTTTCGCCTGGGAAAATATTATTATTATTATCAGGTATTTGTAGAGCGCCAACAGATTCCGCAGCACTGGCCCGTATTTCCCTCGACGGTGATGTATTAACCATATCTCTACACAAAGGAGATCATAAATCCCCTAAAGGGGGGTTCACTCTCAATTCCTTGCTGAAATTGAGAAAATTAAGGATGATTTATTTATCCCTGTGCAAGTGCTTGACCTTGGGAAAACCAAGTATGCTAAATTAAATTTAAAACAGGAAGCTTATTAGCACAAATGGCAGATCCTAAAATGATTAAATATCTTTCTCCCCAAGATCATTGGGTCCAAGTTCTAGATGACAACTCTGAAAGCTATAACATTATAGCTAAGTATTTATTTTCTATTTCCATAGGTAATAAATCAGCGAAACACCTGTTTTTAGTTTTGAATAATCCCCATAATCTAATATATATTGGCAATGATATCTTGCATAGATATGCCATACAAATAGCTTTGATTAACTTTTTCCACTGGAGCAGGTTAAAGGGGGACCCTGAAGTATTTCAGGATGAAAATGCAGCCCTGAAATCAAATCAGCAAATGACATATGCTATGAATATGCAGGTGTCAAATTATATTGTAATCCCTGCTGGGGCTGAGAAATTTATCTTATCTTTACAGGTAAGAAGGGGTCAGAAGTTAAAATCTTCTGAAGCGCTAATTTGCATCCATACTCCTATGGTAAATATTGGAACTATTCCAATACATGTTATTGTGCATAACATGGCCCCACAGGATATCACCTTATCCAATGGAACTACCATAGGATATGCTCTAGAATCCAGTTATTATCATTTCGGATTCCAGAATAATGTAATCGGGCTAATACCTGAAAGGTACTTAACTGAAGAACAGTTAATAGAACAATCCTTTGCATCCATGCCCGAAGGATTATTCACAATTCAGTCTATTTACCCTTTCAGCTCAGAGGAAGGCATCTGTAAAATTGAAGAAGCCTCCCTGGTATTTGATCAACTGATCAAAAAACAAGAATACCCCAATGTACAGAATCATGGGGGTAATGTAAATTATAATCAAGAGGACTTCACCTCTAGGCTTGAAGAAGAGAAGAAATAGTCGAAGAGCAATGGCTAATGGCTGTTCCAGTGATGATGAATGCCAACAGCTACAAGAACTGTTCGAATACCAGTTTTTTTTTGCTAGGGATTCTTATGACTGTGGGACTACAAACCTGCACATTGCAAGAATCCAAACAGATCCCAATGCACCTCCTGTATTTGTTAAGCAATACAGACTCATTTAGCCTCATATGATTCTCTTGCAGAAATCATAAAGAAGAATAGGAATTATTAAATATATGAAGGAGTGCCCCAAGAAAGGCTCAAGTATACTAGAGACAGTAGAAATAAAGAATTACTAGATAATGGTGTCATAGATGTTATAGAACACTCATAGGATAAAGGCCTCGTAGTAGGCTGAAACACGTTGACCTCTGCATTCATTTAACCTACCAGCCCGAGTGATTCTTTCTGTAAACGGTGAGCGCATTACCTCTAGGATACATTTTTTTGATACATTTTTTTTTACTGTTTGTGTAGTAGTCTTTCTTCTTTCCCATATAGGTTTTCTTTACTAAATGTGCTTAGAGTTGGTGCCCGGTCTCCATCTGGATTCACTCTTAGGAACCTGATCTTCACTCTTAGGAACCGGATCTTAACTTGAACTTTTATTTGTACCAGAACGCTTAAATTTCATCTCTATTTGGATACAACTGTGATTATAATTTTTTTGACTTTTTATATTTTTATATATATATTTTCAGTACTGAGTTTTTTCATATTGGCCAATTTTGTTACATGTACTTATTCACTTACCAGACTATTGTTGTCCGGTTCTCAGCTAACTGTTGGTTGCTATTCTGTTTCTATTTTGTCGAATTCAATTACAACATTATTGCTATATAGTAAATATATTTTACTGCTACCACTTTAGAACTATAGAATAATTGTGTCACAAGTATATCCCAAGTATAGTATTGTTTGTTACACGCCACTGAACTTTACTTTTTGACTATACCACCACACGGCATTAATAAGTATTTATGGGATATACTTTTTATTCTTTAATAGTACATTATATCCTTTTACACATCCAACCCTCCCCATTCCCTCTCAGATTGCATCACCGCCATTTATATACAATTGATACACCTTCACCTCACATCCTAGACATTTTATTTTATCTAACACACTTTATCGTCACTTTATTGTTACTTTATCATCACTTGTTATAGACTTTATATCTATACACACATATTTACCTGGGCCATTATAAGCTATATCTAATTTTCTTAGTACCTTCTTTTCTCTTTGAGGTTGTTTCCAGTTTCTATCCTCTCTTAGGCTATGACACTTTTTAATACTACTAACTTGTCCTATGAGTGTTCTATAACATCTGTGACACCATTATCTAGTAATTCTTTATTTCTACTGTCTCTAGTATACTTAAGCCTCTCTTGGGGCGATCCTTCTTATATTTAATAATTCCTATTTATCCATCTGTACAATTTCATTAGGCGATTGTCCAAATAGAAGTGAGCCTGTATACTTTTTCAGAAAGGGGTATCATCAGACAGGTGCATAGTTCTTATAATATTCCTATTATAGGTATTCTTAAATCCAATGGACAATGATGTTTGTGTGCTGACTTAAGACAGCTAAACAAACAAGTCTACATGTCTGGCTGGCCTGTGCCATATATTGACCAGTGCCTAGCGCAGATGCAGGGATCCTTAATATTCACTGTCATTGATTCTGCACAGGGATATTGGACCATAAAGGTACATGAGGAAGACCAGTATAAACAAGCGTTTTCCTTCCAGAAGGTCCAATACGCATTCCAAAGACTTCCGTTTGGATACATAAATTCAGGACATGAATTTACAGTCTTCATGCGTAAGGCTATGCCTGATGCACTAGAAAGGGGAACGCTATCCTATGTTGATGTGTTAATCAAAAGCACAGACTTTGAAAAGCACATCACAGAGCTTAAACGTCCTCAGACAATTTAAGAGGGCAGGTGTCAAATTATCCCTACAAAAAGCTCAATGGTGCCGTATTTGTGTAAACTTCTTGGGACTTGAAGTTACTTCTGAAGGGTTAAATCCTCAGAAGAAAAAAGGATGAAGTCATAATAAATTCTAAGAACCTAACTAATTTAGATAATTCCTGGGTATGATAAATTATTCTTGCAAATGTATTGATAATTATGCAGAATTAGCTAAACCACTGCTACATCTTCTAAAGAAGGATGTGATATAGAGGCCTATCTATCAAAGTGTCAACCGCAAATATGCCAGAATTCTGCATCGTAATTTTCGCGAGATTGATCCGACCCAGTTATCAAAGCTTACAGACCGGGAAATGTTGAAATTTGTGACGTAACATACAAACCGACGATCTCAATCCGGCGCAGATCGATGCTTACGTTATTACAGATGTTCCGAATACACATTTGGCTCTATCTGACACTTTTTCCCAGTTATCAACCATTTACCAGGTAAGCTCGCATCTTTTCCGACCCAGCATACCTGGTTTTCAATCTGCCACCCTGGACGCCGCGGATGCCATAGAAATCAATGGGAGCCTGAAAGCAGCGAAAGCTTATGTTTGATGCTGCAAAACAAAGAAATATAACCCATTGATTCTATGGTAGAAAACAAGTAACGTTTACACCTAACACCCTGACATAAACCCTGAGTCTAAACACCCATAAATCTGCTGCCGTGACATTGCTGCAACCTAAAGAAAATGTATTAACCCATATTCCGCCGCTCCCCGACACCGCCACCACTAAATAAATGTATTAACCCCTAAACCTTTGACTTCCCACATCACCACCACTAACTAAACCTATTAACCCCTAAACCGTCATCCCCCACATCGCCAAAAGCGAAATTAAGCTATTAACCCCTAAACTTAATAACCCCCTAACTTTAAATTAAAATTACAACATCCCTATCTTAATATAAATTAAAAAACTTACCTGTAGAATTCAAATAAACTATTTTAAACTATTAATTAACCCACCCTAACTATTATACTACAATTAAATTAAACTACCAATTAAATAAACTAAATGACATATTAAAGAAACCTACCCATACTCAAATTATTTAAATATACAATTAAACATTATTAAAAGTACTAAATTACAGAAAAAAACAAACATTAAGTTACAAAAAACACTCCCACTAAATTACGAAAATTAAAAAACAAATTATCAAAAATAAAAAAGAATTACACCTAATCTAATAGCCCTATCAAAATAAAAAAAAAACGGCAAAAAAAAAAAACCTAGCCTACAAAAAACTACAAATGGCCCTGAAAAGGGCCTTTTGTGGGGCATTGCTCCAAAGATAATTTTACATTGCAAAAATATACAAACACCCCGACAACAGTTAAACACACCACCCAATCAACCAACCCCCCCAAATAGAAAAACCTATCTAAAATAACCTAAGATCCCCATTGCCCTGAAAAGGGCATTTGTATGGGCATTGCCCTTAAAAGGGCATTTAGCTCTTTTACATGCCCAGACCCTAATCTAAAAATAAAACCCACCCAAAAAAACCTTAAAAAACCTAACACTAACCTCAACTATCCACTTACAGTTTTTGAAGTCCCGCTTGAGGAACCATACAGCCAGAGAAGTCCTCATCAAGACGGCAAGAAGTCTTCATCCGGGTGGCCTCTTCCATCTTCAAACATTACCTTGGGTATATGTTGATGGGTGTTCTTACCATGCCACTATTGATAATGAGCGCAGATTAGTCGCTGGCATTGGTATAGCTTGGGCAAACGGATTCCCAAATATTTCTGTAGGATTTAACACTCAAATTGAAGAACTAATTGCTGTTCTAAAAACCATTGAGATGGCTATTGAACAAGGTATTCATGAATTTGTGATAATTTCTGACTCAAATTATGTGCGTGACAGTTTTGTTGAATACCTGCCAACTTGGAAAAGAAATGGCATGCAGAAAACTAACAACCAACCAGTCAAACATGGCAAGTTCTGCAAAATTGATAAGGTAGTAGTGTCCAATGGTTTAACCATACCCTGGAAAAAGACCAAGGGTCATTCCGGGATTCTAGGTCCTGATAAGGAAGGCAATGATCTTGCAGATTCATTAGCCAAACAAGGAGCCATAACTGGAGAGCTCCTTAATATTGACCACTTAATGGGTGCAATTCAGGTAGAGGCCATTACCAGAAATAAGGCTAAACAACAAAATGAGCCTAATCTGGTACAATGGAGTCAGGATTCTCCTAGTGAGGACCTGATCACTAGTCAAAGCGAAGACCCCATTATAGGTATTTTCTATAAACATATAGAAAATCCTGAAAACAACTCCATCTCAAAAGAGGACTGTATTGGTAAAGAAGATCTTAGGATCTTAATAAAATTCAAATCACAATTCAAGTAACAGGATGGTTTGTTAATTAGAACCTACAAAACAGGTATCCAACAATGGGTTGTACCTAACCAGTTCAGGGATCTCATGCTTCAACACACCTATATTTCTCTCACATCTGGTCATCGTGGTGCCAAACTAACATATGGAATATTGTGTGACTATGCCTTTCGACCGCATATGTTGAAGGATGTTCAAACCTACTGTCAAGGTTGTTTAATCTGTCCACAGTTCCAACCCACTGTACGAACACACAGAGCGCCATTGCAGAAAAGGGGGATGGTAACGCCATGGTCAGATATACAAATTGATTTTATTGGTCCAGCAACTAGGTCATCCAGAGGTAAACGATACATGTTAACAGTAACATGCCTATTCACCAAATGGGTAGAGTGCATCAATGCACCTAATAATAGTGCTGAAACATGCAGTCAGTTCATCATAGACCTCCTGTAGTCAGAGAGACCGGAAGTCTGCAGTTTGAGATACATTTTCAGGATGGCCAGGTAATGTAAATGTCTATCATCTAAGTGTTAATTATCCCATACTGAGTTAAATATATAAAACCCTTGACTCCTCGTCTGAGTTAAAGGTATCTAAGAAAGTCTTTTAAAACATGTGTATTTTGAAAGCATATAAGATTAAAACTTTAAAACTTAAATATATTAATTGTATAATTACCAGATCTATTTAAAATATATATATATATTGGTCTGGGAGATATACCTTTATGCCTGATATACTATATATTAGATAAGTGTCTGCTGTATTGAGTGGGTAACTGTATTGATGAATTTAAAATATTTTACTCTATTTCAAAATAAAACAACATTTATTTTTCTTTGTTTCAGGAATCTGGTGTGAAAATAAGGTTCCAAATATGACTAGTAGATACTGGTATATAAATGCCTATGTAATGTGTGCCATGAATTGTATCATACAGTTTTATGCACTAAATATTAAGGGGATATCCACAGATAGGCAATGTATTCCTATTAGATGGAGTAAAATCAAATAAATATACAGTATATCTATAATGATATTAATTTCTACAGAATAACATCAGACTGCTACTCACAGGGTATGTATAAGATATAAGATGATAACTGGAAAAGGCGGTGATATTATATCACAATATGAACTAAAATATTAATTAATATAATACTGAAAGTATTAAATTATAAAAATCCTTTTAAGTACCCTAATAGAAATATGATTTTTTTAAGTACATCTTGTAAAATATTATAAGTAGAATTGTATGGAAGCATACATCAGATAGGTATATTATATAGAATTAATGTTATGCACAGGCCTAATATTTAGTATGTAAGAATACATACTAAATCAATATACTCATGCCTGGTATTGAAATACACATATTCAGTTAAACTAAAAAGCCCATATATGTTAACCAGATAGTTTATTGATACTAGGAAATAATAAGTATATTAAATATACGTTTTAAAAATATATAAGAAAATATATTTTTCTGTAGTGCTTACTATTGAAGCTACATTTCAGTTGCCTGCTGCCCCCCGTGTCTGATATGAGGTGGTACAGCTAGAGATATTCAACCATGGGGGTTGGATTACAAAGTGGCATTACCAGTAAGCCAATGAGAGATAAGGGCGTAACCAGATTTCTATTTTAGAGAATGAAGGAGTGGTTTTACTGATATAAACTGCTACACATTGCAAGAAGAGAGAGACAGTTGGGCTATTTTCTCTGACTCCTGGCTGGAACACTTTCTTTGGACAAGAGAGATACTTTGTGACCTGTACCCTTCCAAAATAAGTGTAAAACTCTTAAGAAAACTTAGGTTTCAACTCTTGGGAGGATCACAACTGCAGATGAAAAAAAAGTATATTTGTATCACCAAGACAATTGGGCTATTATGACAGCATAGACCAAGCAGTCTGAGGTGAAATATAATAAACTTAGGTAAGTTGCAGTTAATGCAAGCACAGCAAATTAAAGCACACTGATTTCTCAGATCTGTTATTGCCACACAGATAGGAATCAGTGTACAATTGCAAGTAATTATAAAAGTCTTTTATGGTCAGTAATAAGCAACACTAAACTTCCTTTATATACCTGCCTGCAATAAATTGAGACATTATGCAGGAGTGGTTGTGCAAAAAAGAAGAGAGAGAGTAGCTTGATGTTTCTAGTTGTACTGTCTCTTTAAATATCACACCGGAGCAGGTCTTGTGACTAAGCAAGTAAGTTGAAAGGAGCACAAAGTTTGTATAAGCAGAGTAGAGCTTTAGTTGTTATAGCTGTATATATATGCAGTGAAATGGAAAGAAGATTCTATTTAAGCAAAGCACTCTGTGCTGTTAAGCTCAAGATGTAATGTGAGCTTAAAACAGATAAATAGTCCTTACTTCACAAAGGTAGTCTCCCAGGCTTGTCTGTGTAATGCAGCAGGGAATGCACACAGCTTGAACTCCAGGCAGGCTGACAGGTTTAGTTCAGTACTTCAGTAGAAATAAATGAAGCTTGTAATTTTGCAAAGCAATGATGTCCATTTGCAAACAGGTAGCAGAAGTGCAATGAATCCAATTAGGAAGGATCAAGAAAGGAGTCTGAAATGAAGGCTTAATTTCCAAGTAGCAGGAACAAACAAACAAACTGTGAAACAGTACTATCTGCAATAACTAAGCACCTGTTTAATGTCAGGTGATCCCTTAAGTAAAGGGAAAGGTAAAACCATGTGATGTGGAAATGGAAGGAGAGATGTAAAACACGGAGCGGAATCCTCACATAAGCCCCCTTCAAGGAAGCCGATCCTTGGCTTGATGCTTAGGTCTGTGTGGATAACGCCTGTGGAAACGAGAAAGCAGCCTAGGGGCGTTGATTTGAGTGTAAGGTTTCCAACTATCCTCATCTGGCGAGTAGCCCTTCCACCTCACTAGATATTGCAACTGGCCATTGCATATTCTAGAGTCCAGAAGGTCCAGAACCACAAAGGAGTCATCATCAAGAGGTACTGGCTGAGGAGGGAGTATAGTCTTCGTTGTTGAAGAACTGGCAGGTTTTAGCAGGGAGACATGGAAAGTGGAATGAATGGGTAACGAAGAAGATGGAAGATCCAGAGTAACAGCGTTGGAATTGATGACCTGAGTGATGGCAAACGGACCTATAAATAATCCGGCTAATTTTTTGCTAGGAACAGGTATTTTAATGTTCTTCGTTGAGAGCCAGACTTTATCACCCACAGCATATTCTGGAGACGGTCTTCTACGAAGATCGTAATATTTCTTCTGAGTATCTTGTGCATTTAGGATGTTTTGACGTAAGAAGTGGAAGTTCTCAGCGATTTTTTGTAATAGATAGTCTACTGAAGGAGATTTAGGAACCAGTGTGTCTTGTATGGAGAAAGTTGGATGATAGGCATAGTTAGCAAAAAACGGGGAGAGATTGGTTGAACTATGTTTGCTATTGTTGTATACGAATTCTGCCAGGTAATGATATTGGGCCCACTCTGTTTGCTGGTAGGAACAGTAGCAGCGGATGTATTGCTCTAGCCATTGGTTTAGACGTTCAGTCTGGCCGTTGGTCTGAGGATGAAAAGCTGTTCTCAAACGATGATCTATCTGTAGATGTTGAGAGAGGGACTTCCAAAATTTTGAAGTGAACTGGACACCCCGGTCTGTTGTTATGATATGAGGAATCCCATGGAAGCGTACAACAGAATTCAGGAAAAGCAGAGCGGTTTCACTAGAAGTGGGAATCTTATGGTACAGGATGAACAGAGCCATTTTGGTGAGGATATCTGTGACAACCAGAATGGTGTTGTATCCAGAACTCAAAGGAAGTTCGACATTGAAATCCAATCCTATATGGAGCCAAGGTCTTTCAGGGATATCCAACGGTATGAGGTGACCACAGGGTTTGTTCTTGTCCCTCTTGGAAGTGATGCATATCGTGCAGTTTTGAATGTAATCATGGACCGAATCAACCAGGTTTGGCCACCAATAATTTCTTGCCAGTAGATCCGTGGTCCTTTTAATATCTGGGTGACCCAGTAATGGAGGATCATGATGTTGTTCGATTACCTCATTTCTGAGAACTTCTGGGATATATAATTTGGAGTCATGATAGTAAAGATCATTTTTGAGTGAAAGAGCATGGTGGGGAATCAGTTTATCAGATTGTAGAGCAGTTTAAAGTTGTAACTTGAATGTGGGCATCAAACCTAGGAATTTATCCGCAGGTATCATTGAAGTGGTTTCTTGGATATTCAGTGGTCTGGGATCTCTCCAGGAGAGTGTGTCGGCCATTTTTAGATCCGGGTCTGTATACGATCAGGAAGTTAAATCTACTGAAGTACAGACTCCATCTCACCTGTCTGCTGGAGAGTGTTTTGTTCTTCTGAAAGAATTCCAGGTTACGATGGTCAGTGTAGATGATTATTGGTTGTACTGTGCCTTCCAAGAGATGCCTCCAAGTGTCAAATGCTCGTTTAATTGCAAGTAGTTCTTTTTCTCTGATGGAGTAATTTATTTCAGCTGGAGAGAGTAATTTGGAATAAAAGGCGACCGGATGAAGCGGTTGTGTGAGACTTTTCCTTTGTGAAAGACTGGCTCCTAGGGCATAGTCTGATGAGTCACCCTCAAGCACGAACTGAAGGGAAGGGTCTGGAAACTGTAGAATAGGTTCAGAGGTAAATGAACTGTTGAGATTGTTAAAAGCTTCATTAGCTGAGGTGTCCCAATGAAAAGGTATGCAAGTGCTGGTAAGTCTTGAGAGAGGTTTTATTTTCTGAGAGAAATTTTTAATGAATTTGCGGTAATAGTTACTGAAGCCGAGGAAGCATTGTAGCTCCTTTCTATTAGTAGGATGTGGCCAATTTCTGACAGATTCAACCTTGTTTTCTTGCATTTGAATACCCTTAGGTCCAATGGTATATCCAAGGAAGTCTATTTGTGTGGTGTGAAACACACACTTTTCTAATTTTGCGTACAATCTGTGTACTTGGAGTCTTGAGAGTACCCAGCTGACATGTTTCACGTGATCTTCCATAGTGTTTGAGTATATAAGGATGTTATCCAAATACATGACGACACAGATGTCAAGCAGGTCGTGGAAGAAATCATTCACGAAGTACTGGAAGGTGGCTGGAACGTTGGTGAGTCCAAAAGGCATCAACAAATACTCAAAGAGGCCGTATCGGGTTCAAAATGCGGTCAGCCACTCGTCACCCTCTCTTATACGGACTAGATTGTAAGCCCCTCTTAGATCAAGTATAGTGAAGATCTTTGCATGTTGAAGACGCTCGATGAGTTCAGGGATGAGGGGTAGAGGGTAGCGATTTTTTATCGTTATTTTGTTTAACTCCCTGAAATCTATGATGGGTCGAAGTGAGTTATCTTTGTTTCTCACAAAGAAAAAAACCAGCAGCTGCTGGTGAAACAGAAGGACGAATAAAACCTTTTTTTAAATTTTCATCGAGGTAAGTTTTAAGGTGGTTCAACTCTGGTTGACAGAGAGGATATAAATGGCCAAAAGGAGGTGTGATGCCAGGTTTTAGGTCAATAGGGCAATCGTAGGAATGATGGGGTGGTAAGGTCTCTGCCTCCTTTTTGCTGAATACTTCTGTAAACTTTTTGTAAACCTGAGGAATCATGGGTTCTTCAGTCAAGTGTAATAAAGTAGTCGAATGAAAACAGGTTTGTTGGCAATAATCAGAATTGAAAGTGATGTCCAATGAACTCCAGGTGATAGTCGGTTCATGTAAACGAAGCCATTGCAGGTCAAGGACTATAGGAAAGAGTGGTGAGGTGATAACATCGAAACTAATATATTCTTGATGAGAATTAAGAGTGGTTACTAAAATGGGAACAGTGTGGTGTGTGATAGGTTCAGAAGAAATCTCAAAGCCGTCCACTACACGAATAAAAACTGGAGTCAGTTTTTTAATGAGATTTTATTAAGTGTAACAATAGATGTATCTATATAGTTCTCCTGTGCCCCTGTATCAATTATGGCCTCTTTCTTCAGTTGCTTGCAGTCCCACTGTAAAGAGAGGGGTAGAATTCAGTTAATAGGTTTGTTAACCCCTTAATGACCACAGCACTTTTCCATTTTCTGTCAGTTTGGGACCAAGGCTATTTTTACATTTTTGCGGTGTTTGTGTTTAGCTGTAATTTTCCTCTTGCTCATTTACTGTACCCACACATATTATATACCGTTTTTCTCGCCATTAAATGGACTTTCCAAAGATACCATTATTTTCATCATATCTTATAATTTATTATAAAAAAAATTATAAAATATGAGAAAAAAATGGAAAAAACACACTTTTTCTAACTTTGACCCCCAAAATCTGTTACACATCTACAACCACCAAAAAACACCCATGCTAAATATTTTCTAAATTTTGTCCTGAGTTTAGAAATACCCAATGTTTACATGTTCTTTGCTTTTTTTGCAAGTTATAGGGCCATAAATACAAGTAGCACTTTGCTATTTCCAAACCATTTTATTCAAGATTAGCGCTAGTTACATTGGGACACTGATATCTTTCAGGAATCCCTGAATATCCCTTGACATGTATATATTTTTTTTTAGAAGACATCCCAAAGTATTGATCTAGGCCAATTTTGGTATATTTCATGCCACCATTTCACCGCCAAATGCGATCAAATACAAAAAATCGTTCACTTTTTCACAAACTTTCGGTTTCTCACTGAAATTATTTACAAACAGCATGTGCAATTATGGCACAAATGGTTGTAAATTTTTCTCTGGGATCCCCTTTGTTCAGAAATAGCAGACATATATGGCTTTGGCATTGCTTTTTGGTAATTAGGCCGCTAAATGCGCATCACACGTATTATGGCTAGCAGTGAAGGGGTTAATTAGGTAGCTTGTAGGGAGCTTGCAGGGTTAATTTTAGCTTTAGTGTAGAGCTTAGCCTCTTTGGTAATTAGAAGGCCGCTAAATGCCGCTGCGCACCACACGTGTATTATGCCCAGCAGTGCAGGGGTTAATTAGGGAGCTTGTAGGGAGCTTGTAGGGTTAATTTTAGCTTTAGTCTAGTGTAGCAGACAACCCAAAGTATTGATCTAGGCACATTTTGGTATATTTCATGCCACCATTTCACCGCCAAATGCGATCAAATAAAAAAAAAGTTCCCTTTTTCACAAACTTTTTGTTTCTCACTGAAATTATTTACAAACAGCTTGTGCAATTATGGCATAAATGGTTGTAAATTTTTCTCTGTGATCCCCTTTGTTCAGAAATAGCAGACATATATGGCTTTGGCGTTGCTTTTTGGTACTTAGGCCGCTAAATGCGCATCACACGTATTATGGCTAGCAGTGAAGGGGTTAATTAGGTAGCTTGTAGGGAGCTTGCAGGGTTAATTTTAGCTTTAGTGTAGAGCTTAGCCTCCCACCTGAAACATCAGACCCCCTGATCCCTCCCAAACAGCTCTCTTCCCTCCCCCACCCCACAATTGTCCCCGCCATCTTAAGTACTGGCAGAAACTGCCAGTACTAAAATAAAAGCTATATTTGGGCTTTTTTTTTTTTTTAAAGAAAAGGCATATTTACATATGCTGCTCTGTAGGACCCCCCTTTAGCCCCCAACCTGACTGATCCCCCACCAAACAGCTCTCTAACTCTCCCCCTCTGTCTTAATGGCCGCCATCTTGGGTACTGGCAGCTGTCTGCCAGTACCCAGTTTAGAATAAAATTGCTGATATTTTTTAATTTTTCCCCTTTTCTGTAGTGTAGCTCCCTGCCCCACCAAAGACCAACCCCCCACCCCCTCCTTTATATTTTTTTCAAATTAAAACACCCCTTTCTCAAACTTTTATACACAGTTATATTTTCTGTAGTGTAGCGTTCCCACCCGCTACCGCCCCGTGCACGCGCCCGCCGCCCCCGTGCGCGCTCCCATCGGCCCTGCCCCCGATCCCGCCCCCCTCTACATTACCCGGCCCATCGATGGCCGCCCACCCGCCTCCCAAGTCGGCTCCCACCCACCAACGATACCGGCCATCGATGTCCGGTGCAGAGAGGGCCACAGAGTGGCTCTCTCTGCATCGGATGGCCATCTAGAGTTATTGCAGGATGCCTCCATATCGAGGCATCACTGCAATAACCGGAAAGCAGCTGGAAGCAAGCAGGATCGCTTCCAGCTGCTTTCCACACCGAGGACGTGCAGGGTACGTCCTCAGGCGTTAACTGCCTTTTTTTGAGGACGTACCCTGCACGTCCTCGGTCGTTAAGGGGTTAAGCACAATTAAAGAAGTCAAATTTGGATATGACATACGGTTTTTGTTCTTGCAAATAGAAGGACAATCACGTAGAGAGTGGGCAGCAGAACCGCAATACATACAGAGGCCCTTAGATTTACGTCTAAATCTTTCTTCTGAGGAGAGAGGGCCACGGATAAACCTATTTCCATAGCCTCTGGGCTACTGGTGGATGAATAGGCATGATGGGTAGCCTGGATTGGTTGGATAGGTTTCTTATAAGGGGAATCAGCATAATGTCGTGACTATGCCTTTCGACCGCATATGTTGAAGGATGTTCAAACCTACTGTCAAGGTTGTTTAATCTGTCCACAGTTCCAACCCACTGCACGAACGCACAGAGCGCCATTGCAGAAAAGGGGGATGGTAATGCCATGGTCAGATATACAAATTGATTTTATTGGTCCAGTAACTAGGTCATCCAGAGGTAAATAATACATGTTAACAGTAACATGCCTATTCACCAAATGGGTAGAGTGCATCAATGCACCTAATAATAGTGCTAAAACATGCAGTCAGTTCATCATAGACCTCTTGTAGTCAGAGAGACCGGAAGTCTGCAGTTTGAGATACATTTTCAGGATGGCCAGGAAATGTAAATGTCTATCATCTAAGTGTTAATTATCCCATACTGAGTTAAATATATAAAACCCTTGACTCCTCGTCTGAGTTAAAGGTATCTAAGAAAGTCTTTTAAAACATGTGTATTTTGAAAGCATATAAGATTAAAACTTTAAAACTTAAATATATTAATTGTATAATTACCAGATCTATTTAAAATATATATATATTGGTCTGGGAGATATACCTTTATGCCTGATATACTATATTAGATAAGTGTCTGCTGTATTGAGTGGGTAACTGTATTGATGAATTTAAAATATTTTACTCTATTTCAAAATTAAACAACATTTATTTTTCTTTGTTTCAGGAATCTGGTGTGAAAATAAGGTTCCAAATATGACTAGTAGATACTGGTATATAAATGCCTATGTAATGTGTGCCATGAATTGTATCATACAGTTTTATGCACTAAATATTAAGGGGATATCCACAGATAGGCAATGTATTCCTATTAGATGGAGTAAAATCAAATAAATATACAGTATATCTATAATGATATTAATTTCTACAGAATAACATCAGACTGCTACTCACAGGGTATGTATAAGATATAAGATGATAACTGGAAAAGGCGGTGATATTATATCACAATATGAACTAAAATATTAATTAATATAATACTGAAAGTATTAAATTATAAAAATCCTTTTAAGTACCCTAATAGAAATATGATTTTTTTTAAGTACATCTTGTAAAATATTATAAGTAGAATTGTATGGAAGCATACATCAGATAGGTATATTATATAGAATTAATGTTATGCACAGGCCTAATATTTAGTATGTAAGAATACATACTAAATCAATATACTCATGCCTGGTATTGAAATACACATATTCAGTTAAACTAAAAAGCCCATATATGTTAACCAGATAGTTTATTGATACTAGGAAATAATAAGTATATTAAATATATGTTTTAAAAATATATAAGAAAATATATTTTTCTGTAGTGCTTACTATTGAAGCTACATTTCAGTTGCCTGCTGCCCCCTGTGTCTGATATGAGGTGGTACAGCTAGAGATATTCAACCATGGGGGTTGGATTACAAAGTGGCATTACCAGTAAGCCAATGAGAGATAAGGGCGTAACCAGATTTCTATTTTAGAGAATGAAGGAGTGGTTTTACTGATATAAACTGCTACACATTGCAAGAAGAGAGAGACAGTTGGGCTATTTTCTCTGACTCCTGGCTGGAACACTTTCTTTGGACAAGAGAGATACTTTGTGACCTGTACCCTTCCAAAATAAGTGTAAAACTCTTGAGAAAACTTAGGTTTCAACTCTTGGGAGGATCACAACTGCAGATGAAAAAAAAGTATATTTGTATCACCAAGACAATTGGGCTATTATGACAGCATAGACCAAGCAGTCTGAGGTGAAATATAATAAACTTAGGTAAATTGCAGTTAATGCAAGCACAGCAAATTAAAGCACACTGATTTCTCAGATCTGTTATTGCCACACAGATAGGAATCGGTGTACAATTGCAAGTAATTATAAAAGTATTTTATGGTCAGTAATAAGTAACACTAAACTTCCTTTATATACCTGCCTGCAATAAATTGAGAGATTATGCAGGAGTGGTTGTTTGTGCAAAAAAGAATAGAGAGAGCAGCTTGATGTTTCTAGTTGTACTGTCTCTTTAAATAGCACACCGGAGCAGGTCTTGTGAATAAGCAAGTAAGTTGAAAGGAGCACAAAGTTTGTATAAGCAGGGTAGAGCTTTAGTTGTTATAGCTGTATATATATGCAGTGAAATGGAAAGCAGATTCTATTTAAGCAAAGCACTCTGTGCTGTTAAGCTCAAGATGTAATGTGAGCTTAAAACAGATAAATAGTCCTTACTTCACAAAGGTAGTCTCCCAGGCTTGTCTGTGTAATGCAGCAGGGAATGCACACAGCTTGAACTCCAGGCAGGCTGACAGTAAAAATAAATGAAGCTTGTAATTTTGCAAAGCAATGGTGTCCATTTGCAAACAGGTAGCAGAAATGCAATGAATCCAATTAGGAAGGATCAAGAAAGGAGTCTGAAATGAAGGCTTAATTTCCAAGTAGCAGGAACAAACAAACAAACTGTGAAACAGTACTATCTGCAATAACTAAGCACCTGTTTAATGTCAGGTGATCCCTTAAGTAAAGGGAAAGGTAAAACCATGTGATGTGGAAATGGAAGGAGAGATGCAAAACACGGAGTGGAATCCTCACAATAAGTGATCCCTTCATGTATGATTATAGGATATATCTGGTATATTGAACTCTCAAATAAGTTTGCTGGTAATGTATTAAGCGGTTTGATGTTTTTATATTTTTAAAGTTTTAAAGCAAAGATATTTTTTATCACTGTAGTTTAATTAAAGCTGGTATTTAAAGAAGTACTTTATAGTTGCAACGCTAGTATTAAATAGACCAGTGTATTTCATATGTTAAGAATACTAGCGCTAAGTCAATTATTAATAAGAAAAGGGTCAGGTATTGATATTTATAAACTCGTTTGAGTTACTGTGATATATTTTAGAAATTGCACTAGTTGTTGTGGCTAAATTTAAACTATTTAATGCTATATTGGTTGGAATATGTTGAGCTGATAAATTGGTGTAAACATCTCTGGTTGATTATTTAAAGTATTTTAAGACTTTTTTGGGCCAAATAGTTTAATTATATTGTTTGGAAGTTCTATTAGATTTATTGAGATTTAGTAAGATTTGTGCTGAAATATTTGGTTATATTGTTAACTAAGCATTGTTAAGTTAGTAGTCCATATTTTGGTATTGGAGTAATTGTTGCTGGTTAAATACAAATTGTTCTCGTAAAATTCATGTGGGATATTTGTTAAGTGATTCATTTTGAGTCAAGGTTAATTTATAGAAATATTGTGTCCATACATGGGATAATAGACAATATCTATTGAATAGTAATTAATCTAAATATCTCTATGGCCTGCTTTATATTTTAATATTGTATTGATAAATAGATAGATATAACTGGTCATAGGTGATATTCAGCTACTACATAAATATAATCAAGGTGTATATAAAGATTAACTGATCAGAATTTAGGAATATTTTATATTGAGATTAAATATTAATTTTAATAATAATATCGTTGTCAAATTTAGAGATATCTCGATGGTGATATTTTGGGGTACACTACAGAGATTTAACATCTTACTCTAATGTATTGACACAATTCTACTATATTAATTGTAGATATCGCTGATAATAATTTTATACTGCTATTAATTATTAATATTGATATTACAATACATAACACGTTGGTGGCAACTGCTGCTGATAGATACACCAACATTACTGGAGGACACTCCTGTGACATATCAACAGCATATTATGAGTTGAAAGTATACACGTTCGCTGATGAGCTGTTGCTCACTCTTGATAGAGCGCTTCTCTCTTCGTATGCAAAATAATATGACCCTGGGGAAGTCTCCCTATGGGTGATGGGGGAACCAGACGTGGACTCCTTGCCCAGTGTGCTTAGAGGAATGTGGCTGCACCTCACTGACAAGGCCCATAGGAGGCCGAAACGATCGTCTGGGTATGTCATGTTCCTTGTTCGGAGGAGAATTGCCTGGTATTTCGGGGCTGGACTGACCTTACTTGGCGGGATCAGACTGATATACTTCAGGAACGTTTTCCACTGTGAAAAGCACACTGGTCTAAAAGAGGCTGCTTCTGGATGTTAAATCGCCATAGAACTAGCTGATGAGCTGTTGTTTGTTCCTGGTAGAGTGCTTCTCTCTTCGTATGCAAAATAATATGACCCTGGGGAAGTCTCCCTATGGGTGATGGGGGAAACAGACGTGGACTCCTTGCCCAGTGTGCTTAGAAGAATGTGGCTGCACCTCACTGGTAAATTGCCATAGAACTAGCTGATGAGCTGTTGCTCATTCCTGGTAGAGTGCTTCTCTCTTCGCATGCAAATTCATATATATATATATATATATATATATATATAAATATAGGCGAGTAAGGGTTTGCAGGCGAGTGTTCCATCGAATTCTAGGGGGGGATACGTTATCACAGGCATGATATTCCAAGTTTGGCTTTTTGCTCATGTTGAGTTAGTGCTCGTGTAAAAGCATTTTTAACATTTTTAATACGAGCTACCCAACGCAAAAAGCTTACATCTAGCAGAGTTAGGCCACATGAGAGAGCAATAAATAGCGTTCCATTCATTATCTAGCCCTCTGAAAGGATTTGTCTGTCACGCCGTTCCATCTTGGCAGCAGCTCTGCCTTCCCTACCACGGCCGTTGCCATGGTTGTGGCGATGACATCATCGCCGCATGCCACTTCTGGCCTCTGATGCCGCTCTCCTGTTTGATGTTCTTGGTGCGAACCTGCGCCTAGGTAAGTACCTTTCACTTTATGCACTTTGCCCAAGGTGTTACTGTGTGTGTTCCTGGGTGCTTATATTTTGCTTAACCCCTGAACTGCTGTTTGCCTTATCGTTACTGAACTTTACCTGTTTCAAGACTACTCTATTGCTTAACCCCTGAACTGCTGATTGCCTTATTGTTGCTTACCTCTGCCTGTTCCTGACCATTCTACTGGTTTACCCCTGAACTGCTGGATTGCCTTATTGTTGCCAAACTTTACCTGTCTCTGAGTCTGACCATTCGACGCTGTCAGCATTTATCATTGCACAAGCAGTTCACCAGAACTGCTTGTACAATACCACCCCCTGCAGATTCACAGCCAAGCGGCCACTAGCAGGGGGTGTCAATCAACTCAATCATATTCGATCAGGTTGATTTCTGTCCACCGCCTCAGAGCAGGCGGACAAGTTATGGAGCAGCGGTCTTTAGAAACAAGGGGCATCAAGCTCCATTTGGAGCTTGAAAATTTGGCCCCTTTATGTTGGCCTTTTTTGGATCTTTTAGGATCTTGTAGCTGGTGAGTGCAAGCAAGAGGTTACAAAGGGGTTTGGGTGTTTCTCATGTGGCAATGAAATATTCTCATGTGTCCATAAGGATGAGCAAGTGTAATACGGATCACGTGGGAAAAGGGAAGTACGTCTTGCTATTCCAAACTGAGGTCAAAGTCTGTCCTTCATTAGCAGTTTGGGAATTTTTGCGAGTGAGGCCCTGTTGGAATGACTCCTTCCTGATCCATAGGGATGGGTGTGCATGTTCTCAATTTCAGCTTAAAGCATTGTTGAGCAGGGTTTAGTTCTCCTTGGTTTATATCCTGGGGATTTTGGGTCATATTCTTTTAGAATTGGGGCTGCCACAGTTTAATTGAACTGTCTTTGTGTGTTTGTTCTTTGTTGTAGGGCCTGTACAAGTATGGTTAGTTGGCCATTCTTTTGTTTATTGGGCTCGGAGAGCTGTGGCGATAAAAGAGGATGACTTTCAGTTGGTATTCGTGAGGGACAAGGTTGACCTGAAGTGGTTTGGGGAGCGTGGGTTATGTTGGGAAAAAGTTTTGCTCCTTGTGGATTACTCTAAGCAATTCCCACCACCAAATATACTGGTGGTGCATGCTGGCGGCAATAACTTGGGTTTTCTACTGCAGAGGAAGTTGGTCAGACAGATTAAAAGGGATTTGGACAGGCTTTTTATGCTGTTTCCTTCTCTTGTAGAGGTTTGGTCTGATATTGTACCGAGATTAGTCTGGCAGTCAACATGTTATCATGTTAAGCTGGATAATAGTAGGAGAAAGAATAATAAATTGGTCGCCTTTTTTATGAGACTAATTAGGGGAGTAGTGGTTCATCATCTTGATCTGGAGGATGTTGGTCAAGGTGAATTCTATTTGCAAGATGGGGTGCATCTTAATGATTTAGTTTTGAAGCTATTCCTTTTGGGGATCCCAGAGATTCGGCAGAGGGCGATGTCAAGAGTGGTGGTACTGGGCTGTAATTAAGCTCAGTCTTTAGCAGGAGTTCTAGTCCTACTAATGCAGACAAAATTTACCATGGCCCGAGTGGTTTTAGGTTAGCCTCCCCATGGGGTGGAAGCGCACTGAAATAGCTCATTACTCATGAGTAGACAGACTATGTCCTGGTGTTTTGTCTTGTACGGCCTGGTCATAATGAGGAAATGGGGTTCAGGTCGGAATAACACTGCTGGGTTGAGTATTTTACATTGCACTTTGTCAATGTTTTATGGTATTTATGTTTTGGAATACATTTTACAATTTATAAACATGCTGTGGCCAGACTTATTACCAACAAAGGTGTCATTTCTTTGAGATGTTATTTGAGGCTGGGGAGCTTGACAAATTGTGCAGTCATGGAGGTACCCTGGATCCAGAGGGAAGGTAGAAGGCCTTTTGACCACAGGAGGAAGGATGCTCCTGGTGGGTGAGTCTTGATTAGGTGGTTTATAAAGTCAGAGCAGGAAGCGGCAGTATGCCAGTTAGCTAGGAATCAGAATAAGTTCCCTCCCTGGATGATGGGTTTCTATCACAGCAGTTGTGGGGGTGTAGTCCTACTAATTCAGGCATATTTGACCATGGCCAGAGTGGTTTTAGGTTAGCCTCCCCATGGGGTGGGAGATCACTGAAATAACTCATTGGGACTGTAGTTTCTTCAAGTGAAGTTGCCAGTGTCCTGGTGTTATGCCTAGTACAGCTTTGTCATAATGAGGGAATGGGGGTAATTTTAGACTGGAATCGCTGGGCTGTGTATTTTACATTACACTTTGTTTTGTCGTATGTTTTATGTGTTGTAACACATTTTACATTTAATACATATGCTGTGGCCATACTTATTAACAACAAAGGTGTTGGTGTGTCATCTCTTTGTGATCTTGTCTGGGTGTGGGGAACTTGACGAATCGAGTGGTGAGGTGACAGATCCAAATTATTGGTTTACACAAATCGTGGTGGTGCTCGACTGAAAATCTGGAGCTGTGAAAATTTGACAACAAGCTTAACATCAAGGGTGGAAAGTGTGTGGGACATATTATATTATCTATTTTTACTTTTATTTTATTTTTTTAAACCCCCATTAATTTGCATGCACCTCTGGTTATATTAAAAAAATATAACTCCCCATAACAATTCAGGGCATTTGGCGACTTTAAAAACATGAAGGTCAAAATTAAACTTTGATGTTTTAGGTAGTGCAATTTCAAAATTCTTACTCACTACTTTCAGCAAATTTACATTTTTCTTTTTTTATCTTTGTTGAAAAGCATACCTAGGTAGGCTCAGGAACAGCAATGCACTACTGGGAGCTTGCTGCTGATTGGTGGCTGCATATATATGCATCTTGTCATTGGCTACCCAATATGTTCAGCTAGATCCATGTAGTGCATTGCTGCTCATTCAACAAAGTATACCAAGAGGGTAAAGCAAATTTGATAATATAATAATATATTGTAATATATTGTAATATATTGTAATTATATAGTAATTTGGAAAGTTGTATATAATGGTTTGCTCTGTCTGACCCATGAAATAAACATTTTGGGTTTTATGTCCCTTTAAGACACATACACACTCTACCTTGGTATGCTCTCACTGAAAGGGGCTACATTTCAACTGTCAGGATATCTGTAAATGTTATTAATATATATATATGGTTGTGTACACCAAATAATTCATTTTATTTGTAAAACCCCAGATGAAACTGGTTACAGCAGTTGTATTTACTCTACCAAATGATTCTTGGCTGTGTAGACCAACCCCCCTCCTTCCTGATTACATAGGATGCATTACAAATCTTTGTCCCTATTCATCAAAAGGAATTGCTTTGAAGTAATCTTATAAAGATCACAAAGGATACCAGGAGAAAGAAATACACTTTATAATAAGGTTAGAATTTTTTTTTCTTTTAACTGCACTGTATTTCGGAATCATGGAAGATTTGTTTTTGTGTCATGCCCCTTTAAGAGAGCTATATTAACCTCTCCCCACCCTTAGGATGCTCTATGCCGTCCTAACTGTACTGGGCTTTAACACCCTTAGGACGGCATAGAACTTCCTAGCCCTTTGGCTGTACTGAAGCCAAAGGCACTTCCTGAATGGGATCTCAGGCTTGAGGGCGTGCCTAGCATTATATAAGCACTCCCCCCAGACACGATCCCATCATTGAAATAACACGATTGCATAAACGATCGCGTGATTTCACTTTTTAACTTATTTATTTACAGCCAAACTTTGTCCTGATGTAGACAAATAAGTACAGACAGGAAGGGGTTAATAAACTGGGCTGCATTATATCATCCCCACCTCAGACCAGCACTAATGCAGATACATATGAGCAGTTCAGCCTCTATTAGCCGCTATGTATTTTCTGTCCAGTAAATATTTCATACGTTGTTATTTTTTTATTAATAGCCACAACCACTTTTCTGGTTGCAATTAAAAAAAAACTTTCCTATGAGCTTCCAGTTTTCTGGTAGGAAACGTTACACGTTGCCAATTTCATATACGACTATAATAACACTAAGCTGATTGCATGCACAATATTGCTTCCAAAGCAAAGCTGCAATGTAGGAGATCTAGAGTTTGCTAGTGATGGATGAACATGATGCCGTGTGCAGTAATTGTGGGATGTGCAACCCAAATTTTTTCTTTCATTATTCAGAAAGCATAGAATATGAAATACATGTTACCATTTACTTCTATTATCTAACTTACTTTGTTCTATAGGTATCCTTTCCTGAAAAAGCATAACTATGTAGGCTTCATTTCAAATGTGGCCATTACTAACTATAGGGTCAGATGGGGCTCCTAGATGTAATGGCCAAGTCTAAATTGAGAATTCTGGTATGCCCCTGGTGACAGATAACAATCAGTAGTCCCATTTAATATTTCAGCCACATTGTAGGCTTAATATAAAAGCCGGACCCCAGCACTTTGGAGATTACAGAATTACAGAATTCTCATCAGTGGAAGTTCCGAGGGGGAGGTGCAAAGCATCCTATTCTGTTAACCTCATGCAGCACAGAGCCAAATGGCCCCGTCTGCTATGCAAACAGCAACAGGGAAGAAGCTCCACTTCGTACGTGGGCTAACTTAGAGGGTGAAAGTTGCTGTCCCCTGGTGTGCTTTGGATTGCCTAGTCACCCCTAGATGTTGAGGTTGAGTCTTAATTGAGACCTCTGAGACCCATGTAGTTATGCTCCTAGGTAACAGATAACAATCAGTAGTCCCATTTATTATTTCAATCGCATTTTAATCTTAAAGGAATATAAAAGCAGGGCTCTCAAGCACACCATGATTGCAAGAACTACTGTGTACTTGTTTGGACTTTCTAGCATCTAACGCAGAGACACTACACCAGCCTAAATACACACCTCCTGCTCTTCATTGTGCCATACTGAAGACATGCTGGAAAAACGATACTTTGTTAGTGCTCCTGATATGTGTGTATCACCCTATATATTATATAATTGTCATTTCCGAGGGGGAGGTGCAAGGCATCCCCATTTTTTAAATTTGCATACCATTGTGTGAACCACTTACAGCACAGAGCCAACAAGATCTGTCTGCTATGCAAGTAGCAACAGGTAAGAAACTCCATTTGGTACTTGGATTAATTTAGAGGGTGAAATGTGCCCTTCCCAACTGGGCCTTGGATTGCCTAGTCATATCCTTCCAACAGAACACTTGCATCCACCCTAACACAACTAATAAGTTTTAATGTACTTTAAAAAAACTTTTACTAAACATTTTTTTATGGCACAGTAAATTTTAATATGTATAAATTTAAGAAAGCTGGGACATTTTTAAGTGCAATGTCCCTTTAAGATATCATATAAGAATGCTAGAACGTTTTTAAAACCATTTAAGTTCCCTGTAAATCATATCAACCATCCTATATTATGTAGGAGTGTCAGGGTTTTGAACTCGATTCTCCCTTTGCTGGTTCACCTGCCTTATGTATGTCCCTAATTTACAAAGCAAACCTGGAGACAAACTTTACATGCCAAAAGTGCCCTGACTCCAACCACAAGATACCAAGCCACACCCACAGACCACCAGTAGCATTACACCCTGAATGTAACCACTCTCCCAGCTACCCAGCCACACCCACAGACCACCAGCAGCCTCACACCCTGAATGTAACCACTCCCCCCAGCTACCCAGCCACACCCACAGACCACCAGCCACTCCCCCAGTTACCCAGTCACACCCACAGACCACCAGCAGCCTCACACCCTGAATGTAACCACTCCCCCCAGCTACCCAGCCACACCCACAGACCACCAGCAGCCTCACACCCTGAATGTAACCACCCTGAATGTAACCACCCTGAATGTAACCACTCTCCCAGCTACCCAGCCACACCCACAGACCACCAGCAGCCTCACACCCTGAATGTAACCACTCCCCCCAGCTACCCAGCCACACCCACAGACCACCAGCCGCCTCACACCCTGAATGTAGCCACTCCCCCAGTTACCCAGTCACACCCACAGACCACCAGCAGCCTCACACCCTGAATGTAACCACTCCCCCCAGCTACCCAGCCACACCCACAGACCACCAGCAGCCTCACACCCTGAATGTAACCACTCCACCCCTAGCTACCCAGCCACACCCACAGACCACCAGTACCCTCACACCCTGAATGTAACCACTCCATCCCTAGCTACCCAGCCACACCCACAGACCACCAGCAGCCTCACACCCTGAATGTAACCACTCCACCCCTAGCTACCCAGCCACACCCACAGACCACCAGTAGCCTCACACCCTGAATGTAACCACTCCTCCCCTAGCTACCCAGCCACACCCACAGACCACCAGCAGCCTCACACCCTGAATGTAACCACTCCACCCCTAGCTACCCAGTCACACCCACAGACCACTGGTAGCCTCATACCCTGAATGTATCCACTCCCCCCAGTTACCCAGTCACACCCACAGACCACCAGTAGCCTCACACCCTGAATGTAAACACTCCCCCAGCTTCCCAGTCACACCCACAGACCACCAGTAGCCTTACACCCTGAATGTAACCCCCCAGTTACCCAGCCACACCCACAGACCACCAGCAGCCTCACACCCTGAATGTAACCACTCCCCCCAAGCTACCCAATCACAGCCTCAGACCACCAGCAACCTCACACACTGAATGTAACCACTCCCCCCAGTTACCCAGTCACACCCACAGACCACCAGCAGCCTCACACCCTGAATGTAACCACTCCCCCAAAACTACCAAGCCACACCCACAGACCACCAGCAGCCTCACACCCTGAATGTAACCACTCCACCCGTAGCTACCCAGCCACACCTACACACCACTAGCAGCCTCACATCCTGAATGTAACCACTCCACCCCTAGCTACCCAGCCACACCCACAGACCACTAGCAGCCTTTGCTACAATGTAAAGTAGTGAGTGTACAGCCTGTATAACAGTGTACTTTTGCTGTTCCCTCAAAATAACTTAACACACAGCCATTAATTTTTAAACCGTTGGCAACAAAAGTGAGTACACCCCTAAGTGGAAATGTCCAAATTGGGCCCAAAGTGTCAATATTTTTTGTGGCCACCATTATTATCCAGCACTGCCTTAACCCTCTTTGGAATTCATTCAGCACTGCCTTAACCCTCTTGGGAAGGCATTCACATTTGGGAGTGTTTGCACTCGACAGAACAGTAAGCTGGGTTGCTGTAAAAATATCCAGCCTGCACCTAATAGTACTGTCTGAGTGATTCTGGGAAATGTGAGTACCCTGACACAGGGGTTTATCTGCAATTATCCCACACCCTTTACTATTGATACACACATGCGCTTCTCTATGTTTTTTGTATTTCTGTATTAGATTATCTGTCACCAAGGTGTAAAGAGAGTGCTGCACTTGTTTGGATTCTCAGAGGTATCCTCCAATTGGAAGAGAAGTTTGAAATAACCCTTGGATACTTCAGACATTATATATGTTGGGACTATGCTGTTTATATTTATGAGGTTTGCATAAATTCAATAAGTGGGTGTTTACCCATTGATTGAAAAGTTTATTTCCTTTTTACAGACGTTTTATCATTCAACCTAATTTTATATACACTCATTATCAACTGAATAATTTGACAATTGTTTATATTTTTATATATCTATATTGAGTTATTGTATTGATATTCTATTCATTCCTTATATATATATATATATATATATATATATATTATCTATTGATTAGCGCCCTCTATTGGAAGAGATTGTATTGATTTCTTCTGTGCAATTAACCCTCTTTGGCATGGAGTTCACCAGAGCTTTACAGGTTGCCACTGGAGTCCTCTTCCACTCCTCCATGATGACATCATGGAGCGGGTGGATGTTAGAGACCTTGCGCTCCCCCACCTTCCATTTGAGGATGCCCCACAGATGCTCAAAAGGGTTTAGGTCTGGAGACATACTTGGCCAGTCCATCACCTTTACCCTCAGCTTCTTTAGCAAGGCAGTGGTCATCTTGGAGGTGTGTTTGGGGTTGTTATGTTGGAATACTGCCCTGCGGCCCAGTCTCCGAAGGGAGGGGATCATGCTCTGCTTCAGTATGTTTATGGGCTTTCTTGTGCATCATCTTTAGAAGAGACTTCCTTCTGGGACGACAGCCATGCAGACCAATTTGATGCAGTGTGTGGCGTATTGTCTGAGCACTGACAGGATATCTATCAAGCCGTCAACTTTATTGAATTCGACTGCACCAATACGCTCGCCTAACATCGCGGCTGCAGACCTGAATACGATCTCCATATTTATAAAAAAAAGCCGGCAAAAAGATGTGCACTAAGTAGGGGGCGATGAGCATCGGACTGTTGTTAACTAGTAGTCATCAATCTCGCGTCTATTCGGCTTTTTATCAACTTTATTTATACCCTGTCACTAAACGCCGCCACTATACTAAAATGTTTAACCCCTATTCCGCTGCTCCTGGACCCCGCCGCCACCTAAATAAACTTATTAACCCCTATCCCACCGCTCCCGGACCCCACTGCCATTAAATAAACATATTAACCCCTAAACCGCCAGCCCCCCACATCCCCATAAACTAAATTAAGCTAATAACCCATAACCTAACAACCCGTTAACTTTAAATTAAAATTACAACATCCCTATCTTGTAATAAATTTATTTTGAATTAAAATAAACTATTTTTAAACTATTAATTAACCTACCCTAACTATTATACTACACTTAAATTAAACTACCAATTAAATTAACTAAATTATATATTAAAAAATCCTAACCCTACTCAAATTATTTAAATATACTATTTAACCTTATTAAAAATGACTAAATTACCAAAACAATTAAACCCCCCAAAGTTACAAAAAATAAAAAACACTAAATTACGGAAAAAAAAGACATTATCAAAAATAAATATGAATTTCACCTGATCTAATAGCCCTATCAAAATAAAAAAGTCCCCCTAAATAAAAAAAAAAACCTAGCCTACAATAAACTACCACTGGCCCATAAAAGGGCCTTTTGTGGGGCATTACCCTAAAGAAATCAGCTCTTTAACCTGTAAAAAAAAATACAAACACCCCCAACAGTAAAACCTACCACCCAACCAACCAACCCCCCAAATAAAAACCTTATCTAAAATAACCTAAGATCCCCATTGCCCTGAAAAGGGCATTAGTTTGGGCATTGCCCTTAAAAAGGGCATTTAGCTCTTTTACCTGCCCAGACCCTTCTCTAAAAATAAAACCCACCCAAAAAAAACTTAAATAAACCTAACACTAACCCCCAACGATCCACTTACAGTTGTTGAAGTCCCGCTTGAAGGATCCATCCAGCCGGCAAGAAGTCTTCATCCGGGTGGCCTCTTCCATCTTCATCCAGCCGGCGAAGTCTTCATCCAGATGGCATCTTCTATATTCATCCATTCAGGGCGGAGCGGGTCCATCCTGAAGACATCCGGCACGGAGCTCCTCTTTAATGAGGTCGCCGCCGTAAACTGCAACTTGAATGCAAGTGATGTGATCCAAGATGAAGACTTCGCTGGCTGGATGAAGATGGAAGAGGCCGCCCGGATGAAGACTTCTTGCCACCCGGATGAAGACTTCTTGCCGCCCGGATGAAGACTTCTTGCCGGCTGGAAGGATCCTTCAAGCGGGACTTCAATAACTGTAAGTGGATCGTCGGGGGTTAGTGTTAGGTTTATTTAAGGTTTTTTGGATGGGTTTTATTTTTAGAGGGTCTGGGCAGGTAAAAGAGCTAAATGCCCTTTTAAGTGCAATGCCCATACAAATGCCCTTTTAAATAGTATTTTTAAATAATTTGAGTTTAATAATTAGGGTTTTTTAATATGTAATTTAGTTAATTTAATTGGTAGTTTAATTTAAGTGTAGTATAATAGTTCGGGTAGGTTAATTAATAGTTTAAAAATAGTTTATTTTAATTCTACATCTAAGTTTAAATTTATTATAAGATAGGGATGTTGTAATTTTAATTTAAAGTTAGTGGGTTGTTAGGTTTAGGGGTTAATAGATTACATTAGTTTATGGTGATGTGGGGGGCTGGCGGTTTAGGGGTTAATACGTTTATTTAGTGGTGGCGGGGTCCAGGAACGGTGGGATAGGGGTTAATACATTTTATTTAGGTTGCGGCGATGTCTGAGCGGCAGATTAGGGGTGTTTAGACTCGGGGCTTATGTTAGGTGTAAACGTTACATGTTTTCTACCATATAAATCAATGGGATATCTGCCAGCATCGAACGTAAGCTTTCGCTGCTTTCAGACTCCCATTGATTCCTATGGCCTCTGCAGCCTCCAGGGTGGCGGATTGAAAACCAGGTACGCTGGGCCGGAATGGCCGCAAGCATATCTGTTAACTATTTGATAACTTTGAAAAAGTGTCAAATAGAGAGGAATGTGTATTCAGAACATCTGTAATGACGTAAGCATTGATATGCGTTGGATTGAGACCGGCGGATCATATGTTACGTCACAGATTTCAACTTTTGTCCGTCTGTAGGCTTTGATAACTAGGTCGGATCAAGCTTGCAACAATTACGCTGCGGAATTCCAGCGTATTTGCGGTTGACGGCTTGATAGTTATCCCCCTGCTCTCAATTCATACTTGAGACCTTGTAACACTAACGAGTCACATGACACCGGGGAGGGAAAATAGCTATTTGGGCCCAATTTGGACATTTCCACTTAGGGGAGTACTCACTTTTGTTGCCAATGGTTTAGAAATGAATGGCTGTCTGTTGAGTTATTTTGAGGGGACAGCACATTTACACTGTTATACAGGCTGTACACTCACTATTTTACATTGTAGCAAAGTGTCATTTCTTCAGTTTTGTCACATGAAAAGATATAATAAAATATTTACAAAAATGTGAGGGGTGTACTCACTTTTGCGGATACTGTATATATGTATAAAAATATTTATAAATACAGTATATATATATATATATATTTATATATATATATATATATATATATATATATATATATTTATCAGTATCTGTACATCGGTCTGTTTAATCACCACCTAAATATATATTATCTGTTTTTGTACTTGTGTCTATCCATCTGTCTATTATTTCCCTGTCTGTCTCTCTGTTTAATCACCACCAAAACAAATATCTGTTTTTGTACTTGTGTCTTTCCATCTATCTCCCAATCCATTCACATACAATAGGAACTGGTGACAGAAAATGTTCTTCCATTAAACAGGGGATCCGTGTTCTGTATCCTGGACCCACAGTACAGTATGTAGCCTTCTGGATCTTGTAATCATGCTGCTGAGAGTTGAATTTCTTCTCTATTTCTTGGCAGCACCTGTTCCTAAACTCCATCTGTGCTTTGACTGAACAACTGAGCCTTTGTTTTCGTGCAGTGGAAAGCTCCCACCCCCTTCCTTGGAAAACTTGTGAATAAAGCACTCACCAGCCTCTCCTCCTTTCCCAGAGTTAAACAGCTTATCAATGAGTTCTGGATCCCTGAACTTGCCCCCCCATGCCCTTTGACCATAAGATGCTCCACCATATTGGATGCACTCAGTGAAGCACTAACATAAGTATAGTGTTACGTGTAACCCATCTGGGTAACATGAAATTAAAGTGATACTAATGTAATTAAAGATGTAGATACCAATAGTGTTAACTTGATAACTTCTTTATTATTCTGTATTATACACTTTCTTTAGCATTGCTGAGATCTACATAACCTTTTTGTGGTCTTAAAAATATATATACTTGTCCAACAAAAGAAAACACCTTCAATTTTCTTTTTAAATTGGACATTGGTGTTATAAATGTGCCTGAGATAATTCCTAACAAATGTAATTAGCGTACCCTTCTGATTACATCTCATCAGTATGTTCAAGTTTCAGACCAAGAGAACTAGAAAACAAATACTAAAACGTATATTTTGTTCCCTCCTTTTCTGTATTAGATTTTCTGTATTTCTAGGTTAAATGGATAGAAAGGTAAAAATGTAATTGTGCAGAGGTGCACTTTATATTTAAATATAATTTTTATTTGCAATATACTTCCGTTAGCAAAAATGCATCATGTAAAAGTTATTGTTTTCCAGTGGCATATGCAAATATACTGTGAGCAGAGTGCACCAGTATTCAGGCTCAGAGAGCTTATAGTTCTGGTACATCTATGGGGAGAGGAGCTATTTTATTGTGTCTATTACAGTTGCACAGTCATCTTGTTGTACACACACTGACAAAAGTATACACTTCCAAGCACTCCACCAAACTAACCCAAGAATATAAATTTAAGGCTAAATACACATAGAAAAAACACGAGGTTTAGTGACTTTAGATTCACTGCCCAGCACTAAGGAGTGCAAGTCAAAACATAACTTTTATTATAAGATGTATTCTTAAATTAAAAAATGGGAATACATTAAGGATAGTTATACCTATCCAAGTATTGTCTGTATGTGTGTAGGACTATGATTATTCAATGATGATTATTCACTTATTGTATAGGATATTAAAAATCTATATATTTTTAATATTCAAACTATAACATATACATTTTTTATGAGAAATAGTCACTACAATAATGAAGGCATTTGTGTCACAACCTGTACTAGTCAAAGTACAATCATTATTGACACCATGACTTTTCTAAGAATCAGGTTGGTGGTTGGCAATATGTTATAATTGCTTCCCAAATGCATTGATATAAAACACAGGCTTGTATCTATCCAATAATATTGCAACTAAGTTGCTAAATTGTATATAAAGAGAATTCTTTATTTCAGCAAATATAAGGAAGAGATTGATGCAATTATATTTAAACACATTTGCCTGACTTTGTATTTATAAAGTATTAATGTTTTACATAAGCATCTATTGAACCATAAGAGATGTGGTACAAAAGAGTATCTAATACTGTATATCAGTAATAGAGTGAGTATGATTAAAGCTGGACAATGTTGTTTATAAGTGCAATAGATTGTTAGTAAAGTACTTTTATTTAGTTGAATTCTATTGATAAAAGGAGTAAAATAGAAAGTTGCTTAAAATTGCCTGCTCTATAACTGAATCTTGAAAGAAAACAGATGGGTTTAGTATCCCTTTAATAAAGCTTCACTTTATTTGCTAAGGGACAGTCTACACCAGAATTGCTATTGTTTAGAAAGATAGACAATACCTTAATTAGCCATTCCCCAGTTTTGCATAACCAACACATTTATATTAATACACTTTTTACCTCTGTGATTACCTTGTATCTACGTTTCTGCAGACTGCCCTCTTATGTCAGTTCTTTTGACAGACTTGCATTTTAGACAATTAGTGCTGATTCCTAGGTAACTTCATAGGAGTGAGCACAATATTATTTATATGGCACACATGAACTAGCACTATAGCTGTAAAAAAATATAAAATTATAAAGAAGAGTGAAAATAGTTGGGTACAAAATCTTAATGATTTTTTTTTTAAATTGTGTAGTTGCAGATATTTATTTCACAAATCTAAGCCATTGTCTTGTTTGTTTGAGAAATTAATATATTGGTAAAAAAACATACTGCAAAACTGCGTAATTAAAAGAGATTTGTATCCATCAGTAGTCAGAGCAGCGAGTGTCGAGGTCAGCTCCACTGAAACTCCCTGTGGCATAGAATGACTTCTACTGTCACGGATACGAACATCAAAAAAATGTTTTAAAAACATTATATTGTTGCTCCGGCCTTGGGTTAGAGGAGCCTGTTGTGTAAAGATCAGACTTCTCATAGATTAAAGGACCATTAAATAAAGCAGAATTGAATAATTAACACATTTCAAAGGTAATCCCCCCCCGTATCATGTGACAGCTATTAGCAAATTAGAAAACACACACACATATATATATATATATATATATATATATATATATATATATATACTGCTCACTTTTGCACATGCTCAGTAGGTGCTGGTGCTTCAGAAGGTGTGCACATAAAAAGACTGCAAATTTTGATAATGGAAGTAAATTGGAAAATAGTTTTCTAAAACTGCAGCTGTATCTAAATCATGAAAGTTAACTTTTTCCTTTAGTGTCCCTTTAAGGTTTAGACCTTCTGACCACTACTATTTATTACCCTTCTTTGAACCTATCCCAGCAATAAATGCATAGTTTGTCTCAGCAAAATACAGCCAACCCCATTATTATTCTGTCCAACATTCCCCCTTGTTCATTACCTGTCTTTAGAGAGGAATTTGAAGAATCTCAGTTCAGACTCTGATCTCAAGAGAAGGAATTTGGCCTTCTGAAACGCCCACAATTCCATTTATATCTTCAATTGCAACATCTGTGTTAAGTAGAGTATAAACAATATATATTCTGGACACTGGACTCCTGGGGCGAGATTACATATGCAGCGCAAGCTTCAGCGCAACTGCTGAAACCCGCGCCGCCCGTAATTTCACCTCGCACATTGGGGAATCACATAATCTCCGCCGGCAGTTCATAAAGTGCCGTAAATCAGATAAACTAGGGATGTCCAGAAATGAGCTTAAATACAAATTTCTGCAGTCGCCAGTGACTTACTGGACTTTAGAAACTGCTGGGGCCTAATAAAATAAAAAAAGTCAAATCTCCCATAAAAGTCTAACCCGCCTCACAAAAATAAACCCAACACGTAAAACCCCTATATCCGCAATCCCCCCACATCGCAACTAATAATAAATCTATTAACCCCTAAACCGACAACCCCCCACAACACAATATGCCTAATTAAACTATTAACCCTTAATGCACCATTCACCCACATCACTATCTACCTAATAAAAGTATTAACCTCTAAATTTGCCAACCCCAACATCACAAAGTACCTATTAAAACTATTAACCCCTAATCCGCCATTCACCCACATCACAAAGTACCTATTAAAACTATAAACCCCTGATCCACCATTAACCCACATCGCAATAACCCTTTAAAAACTATTAACCCGTAAACTGCCAAACCCACACAACGCAATAATCCTAATTAACCTATTAACCCCCAATCCGCCAAACTCCCACAACGCAAATAACTAATTAAATTACTAAGCCTCCTAAGCTAACACCCCCTAAATTAACCCCAATTACCTAAATTAAAAAATACTAAGTTACAATTAAAATAAAAAAGCTAACATTACTTAAATGTACATGAAACCCAAATATTTTCTGTCATGATTCAGATAGAGAATACAATTTTAAACAACTTTCTAATTTACTTCTATTATCTAATTTGTTTAATTCTCTTGCTATCATTTGTTGAAGGAGCAGCAATGCACTACTAGTTTCTAACTGAACACATGGGTGAGCCAATCACATTCAATATATATATGCAGCCACCAATCAACAGCTAGAACCTAGTTTCTCTGCTGCACATGAACTTGCCTAGATAAAACTTCCAGCAAATGATAACAAGAGAAGGAAGCAAATTAAATAATAGAAGTAAATTTGTTTAAAATTATATTCTCTATCTGAATCTCTAAAGAAAAATTTTGGGTTTCATATCCCTTTAAAAATAAAAAAAAACTAAGATTAAACTAATCTAAGATTACAAAAAATAAAAAAGCTAAAATTACATAAAATATTAAACCAAATTATCAAAAATTAAAAAATTAAGATAACTACTTACCCCTGCTCTCTGAGCTCCGTACATTGAAAGACAGATGGGATTACAATCACATATCATGGATAGGCAGACTAACAGCCCTCAAAATGTCATTTTTACCCAAAATTACGTACCTTTTTAGGTGTCTTCCATTTAGTGTTCCAAGTCATCTCTTACACCAATTCCAAAGTGAGTTTACAAAATACATTTGGCAACACAAACCTCCCAGAGTTGCACACAAAATTCTACAGAATCCCTTGCACCGTGGAGGGTTAGCCTCCCCTTCAATCTCTCGTTACTATGAGGGTGCGATGCTCACACACATTGCACAGTGGGGAGCAATACAATCTCCCAGCAAATGGAAAACTATTGAACAGGCAACATTACCTTACCACATGTATTCACCCGACATAATTTGGATCCCCCCTCACTTACGTTGAACCATGAACATTATTAACCCCATAATACGTGAATGCCTTCCGATGTGGGATAAGATTAGACATTACCCCCATATAGCCCCCCACCCCTCACCTATCACTTCCCTATCTGGCTTACTCCGAGGTCTACCTGACTCCCACCCACAAAGATGGGCGCAATTAGAGGCACAAACGGTCTCAGACCTCTGGTCCACCTCCCTGACCCCACGCTTCTTGACCCTGGAAGATTTAAGGACTGACTTTGCATTGCCCCAATACATGTCATTTGAGTACACTAGGATGAAGAGCTTTCTAATTAGTTGGGGTTTTAAACCTGAATTAAACCGCCCACGTGCACTTTGGGAAAAAACTTAGCAAAAAGGTGACAGATTAAATAGACCCCTATCTTTACACTACACCCTAATAGGAAATACTAACAGTGAAGATAAACTTCCCCACCTCCTCAAATGGGAATTATATCTCAACATGACCATTTCCCCACAAATATGGCAATACACAATTACCCTCACTAAGAAGGCCCTGCACTGTGTCACCCTATTTTAAACATAATACAAAATATTAACTCACTGGTACTATATCCCCACAAGACTCAACAAAATGTTTGGATCCACTTCACCTCTATGCTGGCGTAACTGCGGGAAAAGAGGGGACACTTTACACATATGGTGGGAATGTCCTAAACTTGCATCCTTATGGAACACTTGTTTCAGGACCTTATCCAACCTAGGCATAACAATCCCCAAAACTCCCTCTAATGCTCTCCTTCATATAGATATTCATACCTTACCCAAACACCAGGCATATTTAAGTATATACCTCCTAATGGCTACCAAAGCGGCTATCGCTAAATCCTGGAAAAGTACGACTCCCCCAAGCTGGCCGCTATACTAAATTCGATGGCGTATATCTATGCCATGGAGAAAAATATATTCTACTCCTTAAACAACTTTGACTTATTTGAACTCATCTGGGCAGACTGGAATACCCGTTACGACACTGCATGGTCACCTTCTGTCACAACAGATTCATGATACATACCCTAGGACCGAGGGTCCCTTTTGGCTCTGCCCCTTCTTACCTCATTCCACCTCCCTTGCTTTTCCATTCCTTTATACCTGCACTAAAACGATTTTTATTGATGTTACTATGAATAGCAAAGACAAGAGATATCTGTCTGTTATTTGATTTATGTATCCATCAGGAGCCTGCGTGCTCCACCCATCTTTGCGGATCTTGATATGTGTATTTGATTTACATCTACCTTAATAAAAGTTGTTTTTTTTTTAAAAATTAAAAATTAAACCTAATCCCTATGAAAATAAAAAGCCCCCCAAAATAAAAACACCCCCTAATCTAATGCTAAACTACCAATAGCCCTTAAAAGGGCTTTTTGTGGGGCATTGCCCTAAGTTAAACAGCTCTTTTACCTTAAAAAATTCCCCCCTCTAACAGTAAAACCCCCACCCACCAAACCCCCCAAAATAAATAAACCTAACACTAAAAAAACCTAAACTACCCATTACCCCTAAAGGGGCATTTGTATGGGCATTGCCCTTAAAATGTCATTCAGCTTTTTTAAGAGTGCCCAATAAATCCCTATTCTAAAAAAACAAAAATAAAAAAAATCCTAAATCTAACCCCCCAAATAGGTACTCACCATTCCTGAAGTCCGGCGGAGAAGGTCCTGTTCAAGGTGGCAGTGAAATCTTCTTCCAAGCGGCCGACATCTTCTTCCAAGCGGGGACCACTTCCTTCTTCATCCAGGACCAAGCCAGCGCGGAGCGGAGATGGACGTGGAGCAGGACCTGAGACCATGGAGCCATGGAGCGTTGAGGATCCTCTTCAAACGATCACTGCCATACACTGAAGAGTGAATTCAAGGTACGCGTTTAAATATGGCTTGCCTTGCATTTCTATTGGCTTATTTGATTCTTCAAATTCCAATCAGCCAATAAGATGAGCGCTACTGAAATCCTATTGGCTGTTCACGTTGCTCATATTTTCAGGGAAAAGGCTTGCTGTGCCTGCCTATGTGTGGCAAAGTGAAAATGGAGTAAAATGTCTCCAATTTTGCCACGTAAGTCCGTGACGATTTGCGACGCGGTTCTATGTTAGCTTATGAGAGTAAAAATTGCGGGTGACGAGGGAAATATACGCTTTGCATTTATACATCGCCGGCTTTTGCGGGTGATGCCGCATATGTAATCTTGCTCCAGAAATCTAATTTTAAAGGGACATAAAACTGCAGGGCATAACTACAGCGGCATCATTACTACTAAATAAATAAATAAAGATACTAAGAGAATGAAGAAAATTGATAATAGGAGTAAATTAGAAAGTTGCTTAAAATTGCTGCTCTATATGAATCATGAAAGACAAAATATGGGTTTAGGGTCCCTTTAAACATTAAAAGGGAAATGAAAGTAAAATGTAACTTTCATGGTTCAATTAGAGAATGGAATTTTAAAAGTCATATCTGTCTAGTGTTAGTATCAAATGTTTTCTTTTTCTATACTCTTTTTAAAGAATACCTAGGTAGTCTTAGGAGCAGCAAGCTGGTGGTTGCGCACATATGCCTCTTGTCGTTGGCTCATCAGATGTGTTCAGCTGGCCATTTGCAGAGGTTAAACACATAAGTGTCAATTACAATATTTCTGACTTTTTTCCTGATATTGAAAAAACATGAACAGACTTTTTTTTTTTTTTAAAGTGATCACAATGTTTCAGTCAAATACAGCTGAGATTGTTAACTCACATGAGATATGGGGGTAGATTTATCAAGCAGCGGATGCTGATATCTACCCCCTGTGTTTCAGGTCCATCTGCTCCTTAACTCCTCCGACACCTCTTAAGGGGGCGGACATTAATCATCCCGATCAGATACGATCGAGATAATTGACACCCCCTGCTAGCAGCAGATTGGCCGTGAATGTGCAGGGGGAGGCATTGCACAAGCAGTTCACCAGAAATGCTTGTGCAATGTTAAATGTCGACAGTGTATGCTACAGCAGATCATGTCCGCCCGCCATTTGATAAATCTACCCCTAGATATCCATTTTCACACAATGGCACTCTTAACTGACGATAATGGATGCCAGTTACTGAAATTCAAAATGGCTTAATAGTTAATGGTGTTTGTGTGTTTTGCAATTGGATAGAATTGCGTTTATGTTAAGTGTTACATAATCTGAACACCATTAGTGTATGGGTATTATGAGTATACTGGGCATGTTTGATCAATAATGTTTTTAAAACTTTTTATATTTTAAAAACAATTTAAAATTATTTTTAAATTAATTAAGAAAACCTTGTTTTTCCATTTTTGCATTTTTTTTTATCTAAAGCTAAAAAGAAGACGTGAAAAAGAAGTGTGAAATTCATTTCCATAAAAACAAAGTGACCATATCACCAAAAGTTCTAAGCCTCCCTGTACAGAAAAAGATTTGTCTTTGTCCAATATCTATTACCGTGAAAAGAGCGACACAAGGTTCTAGATATTGTAAATTGCAAATTGTAATGTTTCAAACCATGATTTTTGTGGCTTCTCTTTAATGTGATGGTAAAAACGCTAGGATTTACCATCACTAAAATAAAAAGGGCATTCAGTCATCAGTTTGTACAAAAGGGTCCTAAACGTACCCTTTTTCTCTATACCAATAGCCGTGCTAGCATACAGAACAGTGTAAAATATGACTATGACTATGTTGAGAACACAGCCATTACCGGTGCTACCAGTGTGACCATAGGATGCGTGGCATGTATACACAGCATAAAATATACCATGAACATCAGCTTATGATGGGGCAGCGAGAAATACGACACATATACACGAATGGAGCACAATAGCAATTGGACAAAACAGTATCTGTTAATCCCATATATTTTTCTACCGTGGACTCTTTTTGACTAAGTTTTTAAAGTGATTGTAAAGTTTAAAGAATTAAAGCCCAGTATCTAAAAATCTAAAGGACGTCTACAGACGTTTACATTTCACCTTTTCAGGACACTATGGCCCCTATTTAAGAAAGTCTGGCGGACCTGATCCGACAGTGCAGATCAGGTCCGCCAGACCTCGCTGAATACGGCGAGCAATACGCTCGCCGTATTCAGCATTGCACCAGCAGCTCACAAGAGCTCCTGGTGCAACGCTGCCCCCTGCAGGCTTGCGGCCAATGGGCCACCAGCAGAGGGGTGTCAATCAACCCGATCGTACTCGATCAGGTTGATTTCCGGCGATGTCTGTCCGCCTGCTCAGAGCAGGCGGACGGTTATGGAGCAGAGGTCTTTGTAACCGCTGCTTCATAACTGCTGTTTCTGGTGAGCCTGTAGGCTCGCCAGAAACACTGGGCATCAAGCTCCATACGGAGCTTGATAGATAGGCCCCTATAAGTTTACAACTACTCCTGGCTTATGTGCAACCCAGATATAATAGTCCATCATTTGGATGGTTTATATTAAATCAGGTGATTTGGGACAATGCTTTGCATGATAGAGTGCTGAGCTTGTTATTTACACCTAGCCCCTAGATTGGTGGGAGTTATTTTATTTGATGTGCACTATTATCTGTTTGCACAATTATTAGCAGATTGCTGATTATATGTACTGTATAAATAAACGTGTAAGGCTTTGTCCTGTTTTGATATATAGTCCTTAGCGCTTTTTTTTTTTTTTTTTTTAATAAATTATAATAATATGTACTAGATTCAACCTTTATAAGTATATATCTGTTATTTTTAGAGCAAACTAGATATTTTCCCCTAACCTTTACAGCTGGTTATTTACCATTGCATACAGATACAGATATTCAAGATATTTTTATGTTAGAATGAAGTCCAGGCTTACTTACTTATTGAGAGGCCCCTTGCCAAGGTGGAAAACACTTTGCATTGGTGTAGAGCTAACACAGATACACTTTGGCGAAATTGGCAAAACCCTACTTATGCATCTCAAGCACCTCAACACCATCTGAGTGCTTCTTCTCTGCTGCAGGAAATATAGCTGCAAACAGAGAAGCAGCCTTAGCCTTTGAGATTTTTGCATTTCAATGCAAAGTTTCTGAAAAAGTAAATAACAGAATGTTAAAAACAGTGATAGTCTACCTGTTTCTAGTTCTAACTCTTTTCAAACAGTTTGTGGTTTTGTTTTACTTAATTGTAAAACACTCCTCTGCTGCTTAAAAATAGGACAAACAGTTGAGCTAATTTAGTCTGAGGTTTATATTTGTAACACTCAGTATGTGGATTTTATTTAAAATATAGGAAACAATTATTGATTCTTTTTTTATCCGATTAGTCGATTAATCAAAAAATAATCGGCCGATTACTCAATTATAAGAACCTGCAGTCATAGGGAGGCAAAGGGTTTGATAAACCGTGTGAGAACCTGCAGTCATAGGAAGGCGAATGGTTTAATAAATCATGTGAGAACCTGCAGTCATAGGGAGGTGAAGGGTTTGATAAATCATGTGAGAACCTGCAGTCATAGGGAGGAGAAGGACTTCATAAATCATGTGAGAACCTGCAGTAATAAGGAGGAGAAGTACTTGATAAATCATGTGAGAACCTGCAGTCATAAGGAGGAGAAGGGATTGATAAATTGTATGAGAACCTGCAGTCATAGGGAGGCGAAGAGCTTGATCATTTTTGTGAGAACCTGCAGTCATAGGAATATGAAGGGCTTGATAAATCATGTGAGAACCTGCAGTCATAGGGAGAAGAAGGGTTTGTTAAATTGTGTGAGAACCTGCAGTCATAGTGAGAAGGGCTTGATAATTCTTGTGAAAACCTGCAGTCATAGGGAGGTGAAGGGCTTGATAAATCGTGTGAGAACCTGCAGTCATAGGGAGAAGAAGGGTTTGATAAATCGTGTGAGAACCTGCAGTCATAGGGAGGTGAAAGGTTTGATAAATCATGTGAGAACCTGTAGTCATTGGGAGGCGAAGAGCTTGATAAATCTTGTGAGAACCTGCAGACATAGGGAGGAGAAGGATTAGATAAATCTTGTGAGAACCTGCAGTAATAGGGAGGAGAAAGACTTGATAAATCATGTGAGAACCTGCAGTCATAGGGAGGAGAAGGACTTGATAAATCTTGTGAGAACCTGCGGTCATAGGGAGGAGGACTTGATAAATCATGTGAGAACCTGCAGTCATAGGGAGGAGAAGGGCTTGATAAATCTTGTGAGAACCTGCAGTCATAGGAAGGAGAAGGACTTGATAAATCATGTGAGAACCTGCAGTCATAGGGAGGCGAAGGGCTTGATAAATCTTGTGATAGCCTGATGAAACAGCCCTGAGCAGGCTGAGAAACGCGTTGCTGTGCTAATAAAGACTTTTTACACTTTTATACACTTGCTATTGTGTGTGTTTTTATCACCTCCTGTGATAAATTATATCATTGATCCTGGTTCCTGTTGAGGATTGCTGTTTTAAGTCTACTGGGCGACGTTTTGGCTCCAGTTTGCTGAGATTGCACCTGCAGGTGCCCACCATCTTGTAAGTTCAAGCAATTGGTATTATTTTCCCCTTGTCTTGATGATATTGGGCCATGTCGTGTTGCTTTTTCCTTTATCCATAGGCACATATACATTGGAGTGTCAGAGGATTCCTGACTGTCTCTGCGCTTTGGATACAGTGTGCTGAACCACTGAGAAGTGGCAGTCTGCTCTACTAGCACCAGTGGGGTGCTTTATGTTTGTGAGTATTCACATTCTCATATTGCTGCTCATTTTACCTGTACTGGCGATATTAGGCCATGATGGCGCCTCTGTTTTTTATTCTTTTTTAAATCTTGTGAGAACCTGCAGTCATAGGGAGGAAAAGGGCTTGATAAATCTTGTGAGAACCTGGAGTCATAGTGAGGTGAAGGACTGATAAATCTTGTGTAAACCTGCAGACATAGGGAGGCGAAGGGCTTGATAAATCGTGTGAGAACCTGCAGTCATAGGGAGGTGAAGAGCTTGATCATTTTTGTGAGAACCTGCAGTCATAGGGATGTGAAGGGCTTGATAAATTGTGTGAGAACCTGCAGTCATAGGGAGAAGAAGGGTTTGATAAATCGTGTGAGAACCTGCAGTCATAGGGAGGAGAAGGGCTTGAAAATTCTTGTGAAAACCTGCAGTCATAGGGAGGCGAAGGGCTTGATAAATCATGTGAGAACCTGCAGTCATAGGGAGAAGAAGGGTTTGATAAATCGTGTGAGAACCTGCAGTCATAGGGAGGTGAAGGGTTTGATAAATCATGTGAGAACCTGTAGTCATTGGGAGGCGAAGAGCTTGATAAATCTTGTGAGAACCTGCAGTCATAGGGAGGAGAAGGACTTGATTAATCTTGTGTAAACCTGCAGACATAGGGAGGCGAAGGGCTTGATAAATCGTGTGAGAACCTGCAGTCATAGGGAGGTGAAGAGCTTGATCATTTTTGTGAGAACCTGCAGTCATAGGGATGTGAAGGGCTTGATAAATTGTGTGAGAACCTGCAGTCATAGGGAGAAGAAGGGTTTGATAAATCGTGTGAGAACCTGCAGTCATAGGGAGGAGAAGGGCTTGAAAATTCTTGTGAAAACCTGCAGTCATAGGGAGGCGAAGGGCTTGATAAATCATGTGAGAACCTGCAGTCATAGGGAGAAGAAGGGTTTGATAAATCGTGTGAGAACCTGCAGTCATAGGGAGGTGAAGGGTTTGATAAATCATGTGAGAACCTGTAGTCATTGGGAGGCGAAGAGCTTGATAAATCTTGTGAGAACCTGCAGTCATAGGGAGGAGAAGGACTTGATAAATCTTTTGTGAACCTGCAGTAATAGGGAGGAGAAGGACTTGATAAATCATGTGAGAACCTGCAGTCATAGGGAGGAGAAGTGCTTGATAAATCTTGTGAGAACCTGCAGTCATAGGAAGGAGAAGGACTTGATAAATCATGTGAGAACCTGCAGTCATATGAAGGAGAAGGGCTTGATAAATCTTGTGAGAACCTGCAGTCATAGGGAGACGAAGGGCTTGATAAATCTTGTGAGAACCTGCAGTCATAGGGAGAAGGACTTGATAAATCATGTGAGAACCTGCAGTCATATGAAGGAGAAGGGCTTGATAAATCTTGTGAGAACCTGCAGTCATAGAGAGGATAAGGACTTGATAAATCTTGTGAGAACCTGCAGTCATAGGGAGGTGAAGGACTTGATAAATCTTGTGTGAACCTGCAGACATAGGGAGGCAAAGGGCTTGATAAATCGTGCGAGAACCTGCAGTCATAGGGAGGAGGGCTTGATAAATCGTGTGAGAACCTGCAGTCATAGGGAGGAGAAGGACTTAATAAATCTTGTGAAAACCTGCAGTCATAGGGAGGAGAAGGACTTGATAAATCTTGTGAGAACCTGCAGTAATAGGGAGGAGAAGGACTTGATAAATCTTGTGAGAACCTGCAGTCATAGGGAGGAGAAGGGCTTGAAAATTCTTGTGAAAACCTGCAGTCATAGGGAGGCGAAGGGCTTGATAAATCATGTGAGAACCTGCAGTCATAGGGAGAAGAAGGGTTTGATAAATCGTGTGAGAACCTGCAGTCATAGGGAGGTGAAGGGTTTGATAAATCATGTGAGAACCTGTAGTCATTGGGAGGCGAAGAGCTTGATAAATCTTGTGAGAACCTGCAGTCATAGGGAGGAGAAGGACTTGATAAATCTTTTGTGAACCTGCAGTAATAGGGAGGAGAAGGACTTGATAAATCATGTGAGAACCTGCAGTCATAGGGAGGAGAAGTGCTTGATAAATCTTGTGAGAACCTGCAGTCATAGGAAGGAGAAGGACTTGATAAATCATGTGAGAACCTGCAGTCATATGAAGGAGAAGGGCTTGATAAATCTTGTGAGAACCTGCAGTCATAGGGAGACGAAGGACTTGATAAATCTTGTGTGAACCTGCAGACATAGGGAGGCAAAGGGCTTGATAAATCGTGCGAGAACCTGCAGTCATAGGGAGGAGGGCTTGATAAATCGTGTGAGAACCTGCAGTCATAGGGAGGAGAAGGACTTAATAAATCTTGTGAAAACCTGCAGTCATAGGGAGGAGAAGGACTTGATAAATCTTGTGAGAACCTGCAGTAATAGGGAGGAGAAGGACTTGATAAATCATGTGAGAACCTGCAGTCATAGGGAGGAGAAGGACTTGATAAATCTTGTGAGAATCTGCAGTCATAGGGAGGAGAAGAGCTTGATAAATCTTGTGATAACCTGCAGTCATAGGAAGGAGAAGGACTTGATAAATCATGTGAGAACCTGCAGTCATAGGGAGGCGAAGGGCTTGATAAATCTTGTGAGAACCTGCAGTCATAGGGAGAAGAAGGACTTGATAAATCATATGAGAACCTGCAGTCATATGGAGGAGAAGGGCTTGATAAATCTTGTGAGAACCTGCCGTCATAGGGAGGAGAAGGGCTTGATAAATCTTGTGAGAACCTGCAGTCATAGGGAGGTGAAGGACTTGATAAATCTTGTGTGAACCTGAAGACATAGGGAGGCGAAGGGCTTGATAAATCATGTGAGAACCGGCAGTCATAGGGAGGAGAAGGGCTTGATAAATCTTGTGAGAACCTGCAGTCATAGGGAGGTGAAGGACTTGATAAATCTTGTGAGAACCTGCAGTCATAGGGAGGTGAAGGGCTTGATAAATCTTGTGAGAACCTACAGTCATAGGGAGGTGAAGGACTTGATAAATCTTGTGTGAACCTTCAGACATAGGGAGGCGAAGGGCTTGATAAATCGTGTGAGAACCTGCAATCATAGGGAGGAGAAGGGCTTGATAAATCGTGTGAGAACCTGGAGTCATAGGGAGGAGAAGGACTTGATAAATCTTGTGAGAACCTGCAGTCATAGGGAGGAGAAGGACTTTATAAATCTTGTGAGAACCTGCAGTCATAGGGAGGAGAAGGGCTTGATAAATATTGTGAGAACCTGCAGTCATAGGGAGGCGAAGGGCTTGATAAATCTTGTGAGAACCTGCAGTCATAGGGAGGAGAAGGACTTGATAAATCTTGTGAGAACCTGCAGTCATAGGGAGAAGAAGGACTTTATAAATCTTGTGAGAACCTGCAGTCATAGGGAGGAGAAGGGCTTGATAAATATTGTGAGAACCTGCAGTCATAGGGAGGCAAAGGGCTTGATAAATCTTGTGAGAACCTGCAGTCATAGGGAGGAGAAGGGCTTGATAAATCTTGTGAGATCCTGCAGTCATAGGGAGGTGAAGGACTTGATAAATCTTGTGTGAACCTTCAGACATAGGGAGGCGAAGGGCTTGATAAATCGTGTGAGAACCTGCAATCATAGGGAGGAGAAGGGCTTGATAAATCATGTGAGAACCTGCAGTCATAGGGAGGAGAAGGTCTTGATAAATCTTGTGAAAACCTGCAGTCATAGGGAGGAGAAGGACTTGATAAATATTGTGAGAACCTGCAGTAATAGGGAGGAGAAGGACTTGATAAATCATGTGAGAACCTGCAGTCATAGGGAGGAGAAAGACTTGATAAATCTTGTGAGAACCTGCGGTCATAGGGAGGAGGACTTGATAAATCGTGTGAGAACCTGCAGTCATAGGGAGGAGAAGGGCTTGATAAATCTTGTGAGAACCTGCAATCATAGGAAGGAGAAGGACTTGATAAATCATGTGAGAACCTGCAGTCATATGGAGACAGGCTTGATAAATCTTGTGAGAACCTGCAGTCATAGGGAGGAGAAGGGCTTGATAAATCTTCTGAGAACCTGCAGTCATAGTGAAGGACTTGATAAATCTTGTGTGAACCTGCAGACATAGGGAGGTGAAGGGCTTTATAAATCGTGTGAGAACCTGCAGTCATAGGGAGGAGAAGGGCTTGATAAATCATGTGAGAACCTGCAGTCATAGGGAGGAGAAGGACTTGATAAATCTTGTGAAAACCTGCAGTCATAGGGAGGAGAAGGACTTGATAAATATTGTGAGAACCTGCAGTCATAGGGAGGAGAAGGATTTGATAAATCTTGTGAGAACCTGCAGTCATAGGGAGGAGAAGGGCTTGATAAAGATTGTGAGAACCTGCAGTCATAGGGAGGAGGACTTGATAAATTGTGTGAGAACCTGCAGTCATAGGGAGGAGAAGGACTTGATAAATCTTGTGAGAACCTGCAATCATAGGGAGGAGAAGGACTTGATAAATTGTGTGAGAACCTGCAGTCATAGGGAGGAGAAGGGCTTGATAAATCGTGTGAGAACCTGCAATCATAGGGAGACGAAGAGCTTGATAAATAGTGTGAGAACCTGCAGTCATAGGGAGGAGAAGGACTTGATAAATCTTGTGTGAACCTCTAGTCATAGGGAGGCGAAGGGCTTGATAAATCGTGTGAGAACTTGCAATCATAGGGAGGAGAAGGGCTTGATAAATCTTGTGAGAACCTGCAATCATAGGGAGGAGAAGGACTTGATAAATTGTGTGAGAACCTGCAGTCATAGGGAGGAGAAGGGCTTGATAAATCGTGTGAGAACCTGCAGTCATTGGGAGGAGAAGGGCTTGATAAATCGTGTGAGAACCTGCAATCATAGGGAGACGAAGAGCTTGATAAATAGTGTGAGAACCTGCAGTCATAGGGAGGAGACGGACTTGATAAATCTTGTGTGAACGTGTAGTCATAGGGAGGCGAAGGGCTTGATAAATCGTGTGAGAACTTGCAGTCATAGGGAGGAGAAGGGCTTGATAAATCTTGTGAGAACCTGCAGTCGTACGAAGGAGAAGGGCTTGATAAATCTTGTGAGAACCTGCAGTCATAGGGAGAAGAAGGGTTTGATAAATTGTGTGAGAACCTGCAGTCATAGGGAGGTGGAGGGTTTGATAAATCTTGTGAGAACCTGCAGTCATAGGAAGGAGAAGGACTTGATAAATCATGTGAGAACCTGCAGTCATATGGAGACGGGCTTGATAAATCTTGTGAGAACCTGCAGTCATAGGGAGGAGAAGGGCTAGATAAATCTTCTGAGAACCTGCAGTCATAGTGAAGGATTTGATAAATCTTGTGTGAACCTGCAGACATAGAGAGGTGAAGGGCTTTATAAATCGTGTGAGAACCTGCAGTCATAGGGAGGAGAAGGGCTTGAAAAATCATGTGAGAACCTGCAGTCATAGGGAGGAGAAGGACTTGATAAATCTTGTGAAAACCTGCAGTCATAGGGAGGAGAAGGACTTGATAAATCTTGTGAGAACCTGCAGTCATAGGGAGGAGAAGGATTTGATAAATCTTGTGAGAACCTGCAGTCATAGGGAGGAGAAGGGCTTGATAAAGATTGTGAGAACCTGCAGTCATAGGGAGGAGGACTTCATAAATCGTGTGAGAACCTGCAGTCATAGGGAGGAGAAGGACTTGATAAATCTTGTGAGAACCTGCAATCATAGGGAGGAGAAGGACTTGATAAATTGTGTGAGAACCTGCAGTCATAGGGAGGAGAAGGGCTTGATAAATCGTGCGAGAACCTGCAATCATAGGGAGATGAAGAGCTTGATAAATAGTGTGAGAACCTGCAGTCATAGGGAGGAGAAGGACTTGATAAATCTTGTGTGAACCTGTAGTCATAGGGAGGCGAAGGGCTTGATAAATCGTGTGAGAACTTGCAGTCATAGGGAGGAGAAGGGCTTGATAAATCTTGTGAGAACCTGCAATCATAGGGAGGGGAAGGACTTGATAAATTGTGTGAGAACCTGCAGTCATAGGGAGGAGAAGGGCTTGATAAATAGTGTGAGAACCTGCAGTCATAGGGAGACGAAGAGCTTGATAAATAGTGTGAGAACCTGCAGTCATAGGGAGGAGAAGGACTTGATAAATCTTGTGTGAACCTGTAGTCATAGGGAGGCGAAGGGCTTGATAAATCGTGTGAGAACTTGCAGTCAAAGGGAGGAGAAGGGCTTGATAAATCTTGTGAGAACCTGCAGTCGTACGAAGGAGAAGGGCTTGATAAATCTTGTGGGAACCTCCAGTCATAGGGAGAAGAAGGGTTTGATAAATCGTGTGAGAACCTGCAGTCATAGGGAGGTGGAGGGTTTGATAAATCATGTGAGAACCTGTAGTCATTGGGAGGCGAAGAGCTTTATAAATCTTGTGAGAACCTGCAGTCATAGGGAGGAGAAGGACTTGAAAAATCTTGTGAGAACCTGCAGTAATAGGGAGAAGGACTTGATAAATCATGTAAGAACCTGCAGTCATAGGGAGGTGAAGGACTTGATAAATATTGTGTGAACCTTCAGACATAGGGAGGAGAAGGGCTTGATAAATCATGTGGGAACCTGCAGTCATAGGGAGGTGAAGGACTTGATAAATCTTGTGTGAACCTGCAGACATAGGGAGGCAAAGGGCTTGATAAATCGTGTGAGAACCTGCAGTCATTGGGAGGAGAAGGGCTTGATAAATCGTGTGAGAACCTGCAGTCATAGGGAGGCGAAGAGCTTGATAAATAGTGTGAGAACCTGCAGTCATTGGGAGGAGAAGGACTTGATAAATCTTGTGTGAACCTGCAGTCATAGGGAGGCGAAGGGCTTGATAAATCGTGTGAGAACCTGCAGTCATAGGGAGGAGAAGGGCTTGATGAATCGTGTGAGAACCTGCAGTTGTACGAAGGAGAAGGGTTTGATAAATCTTGTGAGAACCTGCAGTCATAGGGAGGCGAAGGGCTTGATAAATCATGTGAGAACCTGCAGTCATAGGGAGGCGAAGGGCTTTATAAATCATGTGAGAACCTGCAGTCATAGGGTGGAGAAGGACTTGATAAATCATGTGAGAACCTGCAGTAATAGGGAGGCAAAGGGCTTCATAAATCGTGTGAGAACCTGCAGTCATAGGGAGGAGAAGGACTTGATAAATCTTGTGAGAACCTGCAGTCATAGGGAGGAGAAGGACTTGATAAATCTTGTGAGAACCTGCAGTCATAGGGAGGAGAAGGGCTTGATAAATCGTGTGAGAACCTGCAGTAATAGGGAGGAGAAGGACTTGATAAATCTTGTGAGAACCTGCAGTCATAGGGAGGCGAAGGGCTTGATAAATCATGTGAGAACCTGCAGTAATAGGGAGGAGAAGGACTTGATAAATCATGTGAGAACCTGCAGTCACAGGGAGGCAAAGGGCTTCATAAATCGTGTCAGAACCTGCAGTCATAGGGAGGAGAAGGACTTGATAAATCTTGTGAGAATCTGCAGTCATAGGGAGGCGAAGGGTTTGATAAATCGTGTGTCATAGGGAGGTGAAGGGTTTGATAAATCTTGTGTGAACCTTCAGACATAGGGAGGAGAAGGGCTTGATAATACGTGTGAGAACCTGCAGTCATAGGGAGGCGAAGGGCTTGATAAATCATGTGAGAACCTGCAGTAATAGGGAGGAGAAGGACTTCATAAATCATGTGAGAACCTGCAGTCACAGGGAGGCAAAGGGCTTCATAAATCGTGTGAGAACCTGCAGAGCGCTTCTCTCTTTGTATGCAAATTATTATGACCCTGGGGAAGTCTCCCTATGGGTGATGGGGGAAACCAGACGTGGACTCCTTGCCCAGTGTGCTTAGAGGAATGTGGCTGCACCTCACTGACGAGGCCCATAGGAGGCCGAAACGATCATCTGGGGTTGTCATGTTCCTTGTTCAGAGGAGAATTGCCTGGTATTTCGGGGCTGGACTGACCTTACTTGGCGGGATCAGACTGATATACTTCAGGAAAGTTTTCTTCTGTGAAAAGCACACTGGTCTAAAAGAGGCTGCTTCCGGGTGGTAAATCGCCATAGAACAAGCCACTGAGCTGTTGTTCGTTCCTGGTAGAGCGCTTCTCTCTTTGTATGCAAATTATTATGACCCTGGGGAAGTCTCCCTATGGGTGATGGGGGAAACCAGACGTGGACTCCTTGCCCAGTGTGCTTAGAGGAATGTGGCTGCACCTCACTGACGAGGCCCATAGGAGGCCGAAACGATCGTCTGGGGTTGTCATGTTCCTTGTTCAGAGGAGAATTGCCTGGTATTTCGGGGCTGGACTGACCTTACTTGGCGGGATCAGACTGATATACTTCAGGAAAGTTTTCTTCTGTGAAAAGCACACTGGTCTAAAAGAGGCTGCTTCCGGGTGGTAAATCGCCATAGAACAAGCCACTGAGCTGTTGTTCGTTCCTGGTAGAGCGCTTCTCTCTTTGTATGCAAATTATTATGACCCTGGGGAAGTCTCCCTATGGGTGATGGGGGAAACCAGACGTGGACTCCTTGCCCAGTGTGCTTAGAGGAATGTGGCTGCACCTCACTGACGAGGCCCATAGGAGGCCGAAACGATCGTCTGGGGTTGTCATGTTCCTTGTTCAGAGGAGAATTGCCTGGTATTTCGGGGCTGGACTGACCTTACTTGGCGGGATCAGACTGATATACTTCAGGAAAGTTTTCTTCTGTGAAAAGCACACTGGTCTAAAAGAGGCTGCTTCCGGGTGGTAAATCGCCATAGAACAAGCCACTGAGCTGTTGTTCGTTCCTGGTAGAGCGCTTCTCTCTTTGTATGCAAATTATTATGACCCTGGGGAAGTCTCCCTATGGGTGATGGGGGAAACCAGACGTGGACTCCTTGCCCAGTGTGCTTAGAGGAATGTGGCTGCACCTCACTGACGAGGCCCATAGGAGGCCGAAACGATCGTCTGGGGTTGTCATGTTCCTTGTTCAGAGGAGAATTGCCTGGTATTTCGGGGCTGGACTGACCTTACTTGGCGGGATCAGACTGATATACTTCAGGAAAGTTTTCTTCTGTGAAAAGCACACTGGTCTAAAAGAGGCTGCTTCCGGGTGGTAAATCGCCATAGAACAAGCCACTGAGCTGTTGTTCGTTCCTGGTAGAGCGCTTCTCTCTTTGTATGCAAATTATTATGACCCTGGGGAAGTCTCCCTATGGGTGATGGGGGAAACCAGACGTGGACTCCTTGCCCAGTGTGCTTAGAGGAATGTGGCTGCACCTCACTGACGAGGCCCATAGGAGGCCGAAACGATCGTCTGGGGTTGTCATGTTCCTTGTTCAGAGGAGAATTGCCTGGTATTTCGGGGCTGGACTGACCTTAATTGGCGGGATCAGACTGATATACTTCAGGAAAGTTTTCTTCTGTGAAAAGCACACTGGTCTAAAAGAGGCTGCTTCCGGGTGGTAAATCACCATAGAACAAGCCACTGAGCTGTTGTTCGTTCCTGGTAGAGCGCTTCTCTCTTTGTATGCAAATTATTATGACCCTGGGGAAGTCTCCCTATGGGTGATGGGGGAAACCAGACGTGGACTCCTTGCCCAGTGTGCTTAGAGGAATGTGGCTGCACCTCACTGACGAGGCCCATAGGAGGCCGAAACGATCGTCTGGGGTTGTCATGTTCCTTGTTCAGAGGAGAATTGCCTGGTATTTCGGGGCTGGACTGACCTTACTTGGCGGGATCAGACTGATATACTTCAGGAAAGTTTTCTTCTGTGAAAAGCACACTGGTCTAAAAGAGGCTGCTTCCGGGTGGTAAATCGCCATAGAACAAGCCACTGAGCTGTTGTTCGTTCCTGGTAGAGCGCTTCTCTCTTTGTATGCAAATTATTATGACCCTGGGGAAGTCTCCCTATGGGTGATGGGGGAAACAGACGTGGACTCCTTGCCCAGTGTGCTTAGAGGAATGTGGCTGCACCTCACTGACGAGGCCCATAGGAGGCCGAAACGATCGTCTGGGGTTGTCATGTTCCTTGTTCAGAGGAGAATTGCCTGGTATTTCGGGGCTGGACTGACCTTACTTGGCGGGATCAGACTGATATACTTCAGGAAAGTTTTCTTCTGTGAAAAGCACACTGGTCTAAAAGAGGCTGCTTCCGGGTGGTAAATCGCCATAGAACAAGCCACTGAGCTGTTGTTCGTTCCTGGTAGAGCGCTTCTCTCTTTGTATGCAAATTATTATGACCCTGGGGAAGTCTCCCTATGGGTGATGGGGGAAACCAGACGTGGACTCCTTGCCCAGTGTGCTTAGAGGAATGTGGCTGCACCTCACTGACGAGGCCCATAGGAGGCCGAAACGATCGTCTGGGGTTGTCATGTTCCTTGTTCAGAGGAGAATTGCCTGGTATTTCGGGGCTGGACTGACCTTACTTGGCGGGATCAGACTGATATACTTCAGGAAAGTTTTCTTCTGTGAAAAGCACACTGGTCTAAAAGAGGCTGCTTCCGGGTGGTAAATCGCCATAGAACAAGCCACTGAGCTGTTGTTCGTTCCTGGTAGAGCGCTTCTCTCTTTGTATGCAAATTATTATGACCCTGGGGAAGTCTCCCTATGGGTGATGGGGGAAACCAGACGTGGACTCCTTGCCCAGTGTGCTTAGAGGAATGTGGCTGCACCTCACTGACGAGGCCCATAGGAGGCCGAAACGATCGTCTGGGGTTGTCATGTTCCTTGTTCAGAGGAGAATTGCCTGGTATTTCGGGGCTGGACTGACCTTACTTGGCGGGATCAGACTGATATACTTCAGGAAAGTTTTCTTCTGTGAAAAGCACACTGGTCTAAAAGAGGCTGCTTCCGGGTGGTAAATCGCCATAGAACAAGCCACTGAGCTGTTGTTCATTCCTGGTAGAGCGCTTCTCTCTTTGTATGCTCAGTGTGCTTAGAGAAATACTGCTACACCTCACTGACGAGGCCCAATGAAGGCCGAAACGATCGTCTGGGGTTGCTTTGTTCCTTGTTCAGAGAGGAATTGCCTGGTATTTCGGCGCTGGACTGACCGTAATAGGCGGGATCAGACTGATATACTACAGGAAAGTTCTACTCTGTGAAAAGCATTGCTGGGCTAAAAGAAGTTGCACCCAGGTGGTAAATCACCATAGAACAGGCTAACAATGGTATTGAGCTGGTTGTTCGTTCCTGTGAGTGCATTTCTCTCTGTGTGTATTTAGTCTCCCTAAGGGAAAAAGGGGAAACCAGACGTGGACTCCTTGCTCAGTGTGCTTAGAGGAATACTGCTACACCTCACTGACGAGGCCCAATGAAGGCCGAAACGATCGTCTGGGGTTGCTTTGTTCCTTGTTCAGAGAGGAATTGCCTGGTATTTCGGCGCTGGACTGACCGTAATAGGCGGGATCAGACTGATATACTACAGGAAAGTTCTACTCTGTGAAAAGCATTGCTGGGCTAAAAGAAGTTGCACCCAGGTGGTAAATCACCATAGAACAGGCTAACAATGGTATTGAGCTGGTTGTTCGTTCCTGTGAGTGCATTTCTCTCTGTGTGTATGCAGTCATAGGGAGGAGAAGGACTTGATAAATCTTGTGAGAATCTGCAGTTATAGGGAGGCGAAGGGTTTGATAAATTGTGTGTCATAGGGAGGTGAAGGGTTTGATAAATCGTGTGAGAACCTGCAGTCATAGGGAGGCAAAGAGCTTGATAAATCATGTGAGAACCTGCAGTCATAGGGAGGCGAAGAGCTTGATAAATCATGTGAGAACCTGCAGTCATAGGGAGGAGAAGGACTTGATAAATCTTGTGTGAACCTGCAGTCATAGGGAGGTGAAGGGCTTGATAAATCGTGTGAGAACCTGCAGTCATAGGGAGGAGAAGGGCTTGATAAATCGTGTGAGAACCTGCAGTCGTACGAAGGAGAAGGGCTTGATAAATCTTGTGAGAACCTGCAGTCATAGGGAGGCGAAGGGCTTAATAAATCATGTGAGAACCTGCAGTCATAGGGAGGCGAAGGGCTTGATAAATCTTGTGAGAACCTGCAGTAATAGGGAGGAGAAGGACTTGATAAATCGTGTGAGAACCTGCAGTCATAGGGAGGAGAAGGGCTTGATAAATCTTGTGAGAACCTGCAGTCATAGGGAGGAGAAGGGCTTGATAAATCGTGTGAGAACCTGCAGTCATAGGGAGGAGAAGGCTTGATAAATCTTGTGTGAACCTGCAGACATAGGGAGGAGAAGGTCTTGATAAATCGTGTGAGAACCTGCAGTCATAGGGAGGAGAAAGACTTGATAAATCGTGTGAGAACCTGCAGTCATAGGGAGGAGAAGGGCTTGATAAATAGTGTGAGAACCTGCAGTCATAGGGAGGCGAAGGGTTTGATAAATCGTGTGAGAACCTGCAGTCATAGGGAGGTGAAGGGTTTGATAAATCGTGTGAGAACCTGCAGTCATAGGGAGGCGAAGAGCTTGATATATAGTGTGAGAACCTGCAGTCATAGGGAGGAGAAGGACTTGATAAATCATTTGAGAACCTGCAGTCATAGGGAGGAGAAGGCTTGATAAATCTTTTGTGAACCTGCAGACATAGGGAGGAGAAGGTCTTGATAAATCGTGTTAGAACCTGCAGTCATAGGGAGGAGAAAGACTTGATTAATCGTGTGAGAACCTGCAGTCATAGGGAGGAGAAGGGCTTGATAAATAGTGTGAGAACCTGCATTTATAGGGAGGCGAAGGGTTTGATAAATCGTGTGAGAACCTGCAGTCATAGGGAGGTGAAGGGTTTGATAAATTGTGTGAGAACCTACAGTCATAGGGAGGCGAAGAGCTTGATAAATAGTGTGAGAACCTGCAGTCATAGGGAGGAGAAGGACTTGATAAATCTTTTGAGAACCTGCTGTCATAGGGAGAAGAAGGACTTGATAAATATTTTGAGAACCTGCAGTCATAGGGAGGAGAAGGGCTTGATAAATAGTGTGAGAACCTGCAGTCATAGGGAGGCGAAGGGTTTGATAAATCGTGTGAGAACCTGCAGTCATAGGGAGGCGAAGAGCTTGATAAATAGTGTGAGAACCTGCAGTCATAGGGAGGAGATGGACTTTATAAATCTTTTGAGAACCTGCAGTCATAGGGAGGAGAAGTGTTTGATAAATAGTGTGAGAACCTGCAGTCATAGGGAGGCGAAGGGTTTGATAAATCGTGTGAGAACCTGCAGTCATAGGGAGGTGAAGGGTTTGATAAATCGTGTGAGAACCTGCAGTCATAGGGAGGCGAAGAGCTTGATAAATAGTGTGAGAACCTGCAGTCACAGGGAGGAGAAGGACTTGATAAATCTTGTGAGAACCTGCAGTCATAGAAGGGCTTGATAAATCATGTGAGAACCTGCAGTCATAGGGAGGTTAAGGACTTGATAAATCATGTGAGAACCTGCAGTCATAGGGAGGCAAAGGGCTTCATAAATCGTGTGAGAACCTGCAGTCATAGGGAGAAGAAGGACTTGATAAATCGTGTGTCATAAGGAGGTAAAGGGTTTGATAAATTGTGCGAGACCTGTTGTTATCCTTGACTGGTGATGCCAGCCATTTCACTTAATATGCCTTGTAATGTGTGTTACTTAACATTACAATAAACAACTTCAAATCAAGTTCTGGTTGCCTACGTCTCCCTTTTGTGCTGGGTGCGCTGACTTTTATGCCACTGTGAGTGCTGAGTGGCAAACATGCCCGGCACGCGGCTGCAGTACCCTGATGGCGCGATGCCACATGATGTGACCCAGAGGCTGTGTCAGTGCAGCGTGCTGACTGCTGAGGGCTTTCCTTCCTGGTGAGGCGAGGATTGGAAAGCTGCGCTGAGGCTGCGAGCACCGATCAGACTCAGAAGGTGGCCAGGCCAGGTAAGACTGAGCCAGAGACTCTGGAGTCAAATGGCCTTTTTTTTTATACTAGGCCCGGGCGGCCCCCAATCAGTGTGCTGCCTAAGCTCTCAGTACTGCAAGCTAACCAGATACCCATTAGCGCAGCATACTGGCCCTCCCAGTCTCTCTGGCTGCACAGCCACAGTCACCTGGCCTGTTCCATCAATTATGCGTGATGCATGATTTTACTTTATGCAAATGGAATTAAGCATGTTTTCTCACGCATAATTGATGGAACAGACTGGGTGACTCTGTGCAGCCAGAGAGAGAGGCTGAGGGCCGGTACGCTGCGCTAAGGGGTATCTGGTTAGCTTGCTGTACTGAGAGCTTAGGCAGCACACAGATTGGGGGCCGGCCTACTAACATGTTAATTAATATATATTTTTAAAACTTCTAGAGGACTCGGAGTATGTAGCATGGGATGGGAACACAGTACCCTAGCCCAGGAGTGGACCTACCAGCGGTGACACTGCACCGGGGCCTGAGCCAGGGCTGGAAGGGGCCCACAACTACCAGACCTGTTCAAAAACTCTAAAAAGTGTACTGCCTGTTTTTTTGTAAAATTTCTAACTGCTGCTCTGGACTGTGCTAACTCTCACAATGTCATGTAACAACCTTAAGGTTGAGGTGTGAGACGCACATTATAGTAAGCTAAGTTATTTCTGGTAGTCCTAACTCCTGCCTCATGTGTTGTAGTGCTTTTATGTGTGCTATGTAGTGCTCCTGTACTGACCACATTAATAAAGAAAATTGCAGACACTTAATACCTTAGCTCTTTAAAAGTACTATACAGCATTATTGTGTGATTTGTTCATTCCTTCTGTGACAGCAGAGGTCATAGTAGGAAGAAACACAGTCACACAG
>NC_069506.1:334517813-334530313 GCF_027579735.1 Bombina bombina | reverse complement strand
ACAGATATCCCCCTAAAATAGCTAAAACTAAAAACAAACTAAAAACTACTTCCAAAAATATTCAGCTTTGATATTAATGAGTTTTTTGGGTTCATTGAGAACATGGTTGTTGTTCAATAATAAAATTAATCCTCAAAAATACAACTTGCCTAATAATTCTGCACTCCCTGTATATATACTGAATGTATGTATGTATGTATGTATGTATGTGAGTAACAGTATTTGTGTGTGTGTGTGTATGTATTTACATATGTGAGCAACAGTGTGTGTATATATGTATGTGAGTAACAGTGTGTGTGTGTGTATATATATATATATATATATACTGAATGTATGTATGTATGTATGTGAGTAACAGTATGTGTGTGTGTATGTATTTACGTATGTGAGTAAAAGTTTGTGTATATATGTATGTGAGTAACAGTGTGTGTGTGTGTGTGTATATATATATATATATATATACTGAATGTATGTATGTATGTGAGTAACAGTATGTGTATTTATGTATGTGAGTAACAGTATGTGTGTATGTGTATATGTATGTATGTATTTATGTATGTGAGTAACAGTATGTGTGTATGTGTATATGTATGTATGTATTTATGTATGTGAGTAACAGTATGTGTGTATGTGTATATATATGAATGTGTATATGTATGTATATGTGTGCGTATATGAATGTGTGTATCTGTATGTGTGTGTGTGTGTATGTATATATATATATAACTAGAGCAAAATTTGATCAAGCTTTTTTAGTGGCAGCCCCAATACAAACACAGGGAGAAACAAAGGAGGTTATAAAACAAACAGCAATAAGAGGAAGCAAAAAAGGTCAAAGGCAGATGAACAGATACCAACTGAGGGCCAAGAAGAATTTGGAACAAAAAGTGCATCAATAGTTATCAATCTTTCTGACACTCTGTTGACACCTACACAAGAAAAAGTATTAAGCTATGGCTTGAACTTTGTACCAACAGCTAAGTTCAATATATTCAACACAATAGTAGATGTCAACAGACTGGTCAGAAATTTGACCCTAAAAAAACATTTTCACAGTACACAAGAAATAAGTGAGACTGTAGAGGTTAACATAATAGGTGAAGAAACTACACCAGAGATACAATACAAGACTCATGTGCAAAAGAGACTCTAATGAGTCTATTAAGTGAACAACTAAACACAGGAGAAAAAAAAATGCACATATAGGTTTCAAGCCTAAGTCTACCTTTTACCCCATTCAGTCCAGAGGGACCATTTTAGAACAATTTCAAGAAAGAGTGGTCGAAGACTTAGAAAAATTAAATACAGCCAGTAGTCCCTATCAAGACACTAATTTAACAAGAAAAGAGAGAATAGCTCTGAAAGAAATCGCAGAAAATGATAACATAGTCATTAAAAAATCAGACAAGGGGGGCAGCATAGTTGTACTAAATAAGACAGACTATGATAAAGAAATAAAAAGACAACTCAATGACACAAATAACTATCAAATACTAAGAGGAGACCCAAAATCAAACTACATGCTCCAACTCTCCCACCTATTGGATGAGGGCCTAGCAAATGGTTTCATAAATAAAGCGACACATGATTATTTGACAAATAAACATCCAAAGACACCACTATTCCATATATTCCCAAAAGTACATAAAAGTACAGAAAATGTTCAGGGGCGACCCATAGTGTCAGGGATGGGATCACTACTAGAACCGGTATCAGAATGGGTGGACTCCATCCTACAGCCATTAGTTCTAAATCTAACCAGCTATCTCAGGGACTCCACATACTTAATACAAAAATTAAAAAATGTAACATGGACTACCAAAAGCAGATGGTTATCCCTAGACGTAGTGTCACTTTATAGTAATATAACACATGTACTAGGTCTAGAAGCAGTTAAGTATTTCCTACAAACACGTAGTAATTTGGACGAGAATTTTCAGGAATTTCTGTTAAGAATCATAGAATACCTTCTAACACATAATTATTTTTCTTATGGAGGGGTGTTCTATCTGCAGAGATGTGGCACAGCTATGGGGGCAAAATTTGCCCCCACTTACGCCAACTTATTTATGGGCTGGTGCCACATCTATGCGGATGGAAGCCCCTTCAGGGAAAATATTAAGCTTTACCACAGATTCATAGATGACCTGATTCTAATATGGGAGGGGGATGACGCCTCAATAGAAAATTTCCTGCAATACATAGGAAATAATAAGATGGGAATTAGCTTCACACATGAGTTAAAAAATAAGGAAATTAATTATTTGGACCTCACACTGCGAGGTAATAACTTTAATGGCGAAATTGAAACCACAATATATAAAAAACCAATAACTAAGAATGCACTTTTACACGCAAGGAGCGAACACCCCAAAGAAACCTTCAGAGCCATAGCAAAGGGTCAACACATTAGAATAAAAAGAAACAAAATTTATGCTTACCTGATAAATTCATTTCTCCTGTAGTGTGGTCAGTCCACGGGTCATCATTACTTCTGGGATATTATCTCCTCCCCTACAGGAAGTGCAAGAGGATTCACCCAGCAGAGCTGCTATATAGCTCCTCCCCTCTACGTCACCTCCAGTCATTCGACCAAAGGACCAACGAGAAAGGAGAAGCCCAAGGGTGTAGTGGTGACTGGAGTATAATCCAAAAAATTTTTTAGCCTGCCATAAAAAACAGGGCGGGCCGTGGACTGACCACACTACAGGAGAAATGAATTTATCAGGTAAGCATAAATTTTGTTTTCTCCTGTTAAGTGTGGTCAGTCCACGGGTCATCATTACTTCTGGGATACCAATACCAAAGCAAAAGTACACGGATGACGAGAGGGACAGGCAGGCTCTTTATACGGAGGGAACCACTGCCTGAAGAACCTTTCTCCCAAAAACAGCCTCCGAAGAAGCAAAAGTGTCAAATTTGTAAAATTTGGAAAAAGTATGAAGAGAAGACCAAGTTGCAGCCTTGCAAATCTGTTCAACAGAAGCCTCATTCTTAAAGGCCCAAGTGGAAGCCACAGCTCTAGTAGAATGAGCTGTAATTCTTTCAGGAGGCTGCTGTCCAGCAGTCTCATAGGCTAATCGTATTATGCTACGAAGCCAAAAAGAGAGAGAGGTAGCCGAAGCTTTTTGACCTCTCCTCTGACCAGAATAAACGACAAACAGGGAAGACGTTTGACGAAAATCCTTAGTTGTCTGTAGATAAAATTTCAGGGCACGGACTACATCTAGATTGTGTAGCAGACGTTCCTTCTTCGAGGAAGGATTAGGACACAAAGATGGAACAACAATCTCTTGATTGATATTCCTGTTAGTGACCACCTTAGGTAGGAACCCAGGTTTAGTACGCAGAACTACCTTGTCTGAATGAAAAATCAGATAAGGAGAATCACAATGTAAGGCAGATAACTCAGAAACTCTTCGAGCCGAGGAAATAGCCATTAAAAACAGAACTTTCCAAGATAACAACTTGATATCAATGGAATGAAGGGGTTCAAACGGAACACCCTGTAAAACATTAAGAACTAAGTTCAAACTCCATGGTGGAGCAACAGTTTTAAACACAGGCTTGATCCTAGCTAAAGCCTGACAAAAAGCTTGAACGTCCGGAACTTCTGACAGACGTTTGTGTAAAAGAATGGACAGAGCTGAAATCTGTCCCTTTAAAGAACTAGCGGATAACCCCTTTTCTAAACCTTCTTGTAGAAAAAGACAATATCCTTGGAATCCTAACCTTACTCCATGAGTAACTCTTGGATTTGCACCAATATAAGTATTTACGCCATATTTTATGGTAAATCCTTCTGGTAACAGGCTTCCTAGCCTGTATTAAGGTATCAATAACTGGCTCAGAAAAACCACGTTTTGATAAAATCAAGCGTTCAATTTCCAAGCAGTCAGCTTCAGAAAAGTTAGATTTTGATGTTTGAATGGACCCTGGATCAGAAGGTCCTGTTTCAGAGGTAGAGACCAAGGCGGACAGGATGACATGTCCACTAGATCTGCATACCAAGTCCTGCGTGGCCATGCAGGTGCTATTAGAATCACTGATGCTCTTTCCTGTTTGATTCTGGCAATCAATCGAGGAAGCATCGGGAAGGGTGGAAACACATAAGCCATCCCAAAGGTCCAAGGTGCTGTCAAAGCATCTATCAGAACCGCTCCCGGATCCCTGGATCTGGACCCGTAGCGAGGAAGCTTGGCGTTCTGACGAGACGCCATGAGATCTATCTCTGGTTTGCCCCAACGTCGAAGTATCTGGGCAAAGACCTCCGGATGAAGTTCCCACTCCCCCGGATGAAAAGTCTGACGACTTAAGAAATCCGCCTCCCAGTTCTCCACTCCCGGGATGTGGATTGCAGACAGGTGGCAAGAGTGAGACTCTGCCCAGCGAATTATCTTTGATACTTCCATCATTGCTAGGGAGCTTCTTGTCCCTCCCTGATGGTTGATGTAAGCTACAGTCGTGATGTTGTCCGACTGAAACCTGATGAACCCCCGAGTTGTTAACTGGGGCCAAGCCAGAAGGGCATTGAGAACTGCTCTCAATTCCAGAATGTTTATTGGAAGGAGACTCTCCTCCTGATTCCATAGTCCCTGAGCCTTCAGAGAATTCCAGACAGCACCCCAACCTAGTAGGCTGGCATCTGTTGTTACAATTGTCCAGTCTGGCCTGCTGAATGACATCCCCCTGGACAGGTGTGGCCGATAAAGCCACCATAGAAGAGAATTTCTGGTCTCTTGATTCAGATTCAGAGTGGGGGACAAATCTGAGTAATCCCCATTCCACTGACTTAGCATGCACAATTGCAGCGGTCTGAGATGTAGGCGTGCAAAAGGTACTATGTCCATTGCCGCTACCATTAAGCCGATCACCTCCATGCATTGAGCTACTGACGGGTGTTGAATGGAATGAAGGACCCGGCATGCATTTTGAAGCTTTGTTAACCTGTCTTCTGTCAGGTAAATCTTCATTTCTACAGAATCTATCAGAGTCCCCAAGAAGGGAACTCTTGTGAGTGGAAAGAGAGAACTCTTCTTTTCGTTCACCTTCCATCCATGCAACCTTAGAAATGCCAGTACTAACTCTGTATGAGACTTGGCAGTTTGAAAGCTTGAAGCTTGTATCAGAATGTCGTCTAGGTACGGAGCTACCGAAATTCCTCGCGGTCTTAGTACCACCAGAAGAGTACCCATAACCTTTGTGAAGATTCTTGGAGCCGTAGCCAATCCGAATGGAAGAGCTACAAACTGGTAATGCCTGTCTAGAAAGGCAAACCTTAGATACCGGTAATGATTTCTGTGAATCGGTATGTGAAGGTAAGCATCCTTTAAATCCACTGTGGTCATGTACTGACCCTCTTGGATCATGGGCAAAATTGTTCGAATAGTTTCCATCTTGAACAATGGGACTCTTAGGAATTTGTTTAGGATCTTTAAATCCAAGATTGGCCTGAAAGTTCCCTCTTTTTTGGGAACTACAAACAGATTTGAGTAAAACCCTTGTCCTTGTTCCGACCGCGGAACTGGATGGATCACTCCCATTAATAAAAGATCTTGTACGCAGCGTAGGAACGCTTCTTTCTTTATTTGGTTTGTTGACAACCTTGACAGATGAAATCTCCCTCTTGGGGGAGAGGATTTGAAGTCCAGAAGGTATCCCTGAGATATGATCTCTAACGCCCAGGGATCCTGAACATCTCTTGCCCAAGCCTGGGCGAAGAGAGAAAGTCTGCCCCCTACTAGATCCGGTCCCGGATCGGGGGCCCTCGATTCATGCTGTCTTAGGGGCAGCAGCAGGTTTCCTGGCCTGCTTGCCCTTGTTCCAGGACTGGTTAGGTTTCCAGCCTTGTCTGTAGCGAGCAACAGCTCCTTCCTGTTTTGGTTCAGAGGAAGTTGATGCTGTTCCTGCTTTAAAATTACGAAAGGAACGAAAATTAGACTGTCTAGCCCTAGATTTGGCTTTGTCCTGAGGCAGGGCATGGCCTTTACCTCCTGTAATGTCAGCGATAATCTCCTTCAACCCGGGCCCGAATAAGGTCTGCCCTTTGAAAGGTATATTAAGCAATTTAGATTTAGAAGTAACATCAGCTGACCAGGATTTTAGCCACAGTGCTCTGCATGCCTGAATGGCAAATCCGGAATTCTTAGCCGTAAGTTTAGTTAAATGTACTACGGCATCTGAAATAAATGAGTTAGCTAACTTAAGGGTTTTAAGTTTAAGTGTAATCTCATCTAGTGTAGATGATTCAAGTGTCTCTTCCAGAGACTCAAACCAAAATGCTGCTGCAGCCGTGACAGGCGCAATACATGCAAGAGGTTGCAATATAAAACCTTGTTGAACAAACATTTTCTTAAGGTAACCCTCTAATTTTTTATCCATTGGATCTGAAAAAGCACAGCTATCCTCCACCGGGATAGTGGTACGCTTAGCTAAAGTAGAAACTGCTCCCTCCACCTTAGGGACCGTTTGCCATAAGTGCCGTGTGGTGGCGTCTATTGGAAACATTTTTCTAAATATCGGAGGAGGTGAGAACGGCACACCGGGCCTATCCCACTCCTTAGTAACAATTTCAGTAAGTCTCTTAGGTATAGGAAAAACATCAGTACTCGCCGGTACCGCAAAATATTTATCCAACCTACACATTTTCTCTGGTATTGCAACTGTGTTACAATCATTCAGAGCCGCTAACACCTCCCCTAGTAATACACGGAGGTTTTCCAGCTTAAATTTAAAATTTGAAATATCTGAATCCAGTCTGTTTGGATCAGAACCGTCACCCACAGAATGAAGTTCTCCGTCCTCATGTTCTGCCACCTGTGACGCAGTGTCTGACATGGCCCTAATATTATCAGCGCACTCTGTTCTCACCCCAGAGTGATCATGCTTGCCTCTAAGTTCTGGTAATTTAGCCAAAACTTCAGTCATAACAGTAGCCATATCCTGTAATGTGATTTGAAATGGCCGCCCAGATGTACTCGGCGCTACAATATCACGCACCTCCCGAGCGGGAGATGCAGGTACTGACACGTGAGGCGAGTTAGTCGGCATAACTCTCCCCTCGTTGTTAGGTGAAATATGTTCAGTTTGTACAGATTGACTTTTATTTAAAGTAACATCAATACAATTAGTACATAAATTTCTATTGGGCTCCACTTTGGCATTAGCACATATAGCACATGTATCTTCCTCTGAATCAGACATGTTTAACACACTAGCAATAAACTAGCAACTTGGAAATGCTTTTCAAGTAATTTACAATAATATGAAAACGAACTGTGCCTATAAGAAGCACAGAAAAAATTATGACAGTTGAAAATAATTAAGTTATAGCATCAAATCTTTGTAAGAAATATACAATTTTAGCAAAGGATTGTTCCCATTAGCAAAGGATAACTAACCCTGGCAGCAGAAAAAATATACAAATAAACGTTTTTTATCACAGTCAACTACAATCTTCACAGCTCTGCTGTGAATGATTACCTCCCTCAAAAAAGGCTTTGGAGATCCCTGAGTTCTGTAGAGATGAACCGGATCATGCAGGAAGAAAATGAACCTCTGACTGAGTTTTTTGATGCGTAGTAAAAGCGCCAAAAATGGCCCCTCCCCCTCACACATAACAGTGAGAGAGATCAGTAAACTGCTTTAATTTAAACAAAACTATTGCCAAGTGGAAAAAAATAGTGCCCAAAACATTTTTTCACCCAGTACCTCAGAGAAATAAACGTTTTTACATGCCAGCAAAAAAACGTTTAACCTCAATAAATTAATTGTTATTTAAAACCTATTGCAAGTCCCTGCAAATTAGGTTAAGTCTATGCATACAGTATAAATCCAGTGAAGTACCATTCCCCAGAATACTGAAGTGTAAAATATACATACATGACAGCCTGATACCAGCTACATCTACTGCATTTAAGGCTGAGTTTACATTATAACGGTATGGCAGGATTTTCTCATCAATTCCATGTCAGAAAATAATAAACTGCTACATACCTCTTTGCAGATTAATCTGCCCGCTGTCCCCTGATCTGAAGTTTACCTCTCCTCAGATGGCCGAGAAACAGCAATATGATCTTAACTACTCCGGCTAAAATCATAGAAAAAACTCAGGTAGATTCTTCTTCAAATTCTACCAGAGAATGAATAACACACTCCGGTGCTATTATAAAATAACAAACTTTTGATTGAAGGTAATAAACTAATTAAATCACCACAGTCCTCTCACACATCCTATCTATTCGTTGGGTGCAAGAGAATGACTGGAGGTGACGTAGAGGGGAGGAGCTATATAGCAGCTCTGCTGGGTGAATCCTCTTGCACTTCCTGTAGGGGAGGAGATAATATCCCAGAAGTAATGATGACCCGTGGACTGACCACACTTAACAGGAGAAAACTGCTCTAATGACGAAGACTATTTAAAAGAAGCAAATCTTCTAGATAAACAACTTAAAGAGAGGGGCTACAACAAACAAACTATAAAGAATGCACGCATGGCAGTGTCCACTAAGGTACAGGGAGACTTGATTGTAACTAAACCTAAAAAGAAACCCAGATTTGATACAAATAGAATCAAGTTCGTCACACAATACTCACCTCAATATAACCAAATATGTAATATAATAAAGAAACACCTACCTATTTTGAAGGCAGACAACAGTCTAGCAAAAATAATAGACAGTAATTGTCTTTTTTCATATAGAAGAGGCAGGACTATAGGGAATATAGTCTCCCCAACTAATCTAAAAATGAACAAAAGAACAACTTGGCTACAATCTAAAGGTCTCTACAAATGTGGTTACAGTGACTGTAAAACATGTAAACATGCAGACATAGGAAACACCTTCAAATCGACTAAGACAGGAGAAATACTCCAGATAAATAAACACTTAAACTGCAGAGACAAAGGGGTAGTGTACCTCATAGAGTGTAATATTTGCAAACTTCAGTATATTGGAAAAACGGTGAGAGAAATAAGAAATAGAATTAGAGAGCACTTATCCAGTATCACAGTAGACACAGAAAAGAGCAGACAAAGAGAGGACAAACTGCTACCAATAACTAAACATTTTATAGAGGTACACAATAGGAACACCACATCACTCAGATGGACAATAGTAGAAAAAATAACCCTAGATTCAAGGGGGGGAGATCTGGACAGTATACTCAGTAAGAAAGAGGTATACTGGATGTTCTGCATGAAAACAAATGTACCCTATGGATTTAATTCCAGGTTTGAGCTTATAAACTTTTGGAAATGAACCTATTATGTAAAGAACCCTAGTCAAGAAAGTAAAGGATTAGATATATATAAGTAACTAGATAACCAAGGGTTTAACTCAGAGCTCTGGAATTTAAACAAATCTAAATTCATATAAATGTAAATTTAAACCTGTATATAACAATTTCGAGATGACACTAATATTTAAACCAATGACAATGATTTTGTTAAACTCGAATTAATTTTATATCTCAATCCACAACAGACTCCAGAAGCCTACATTAATAAAGCATATACTTACATAAAAAGTTTCAGGTACCCCATACCATATAATATAATAGAGAGGAAATTATACACACAATAACACTCAGGGGTTAACTGACTGAAACTAATTGGGCAAGACTGTTTTTAATTAACCTCATTAAGAAATGTATATAGTTGTGCAATTACTGCACCAGATCAGAGGTCTATGAGTACGGCTCAACAGAGCTGAAACGCGTAAGACCTGACCTGATCTGATGCCCTTTTACTTCCCCATGTTTTGGATATGCTTTTAAATATACTTCAATAAAATTTCAAGTTTTAATCTACTCACGGCTGGAAATTCCCTTGCTTGTATTTGGATATGTATATATATATATATATATATATATATATATATATATATATATATACGTTGATTGGAGTAACCGTGTTAGTCCAGAGATTTAGATATCAAAATAACAAGAGTATTGCATTGAACAGTGATACTTTTTTTATTGGACTAACTTTACATCTATAAGTTGACAAGCTTTCGGAAGAGTTCCTTCCTTTATCAAGTCTAAAGCAATACTGCAGTATATATATATATATATATATATATATATATATATATATATATATAGTGTGTATATATGTTTGTGTGTGTGTATATATATATGTATATATATATATATATATATATATATATATATATGAATGTGTATATGTATATATATATATATATATATATATATATATATATACAGCAAGTTGTGGCAGGTGCACTCTCACAAACAGTTCAATTCCAATGCCAGGGTGCTAGAGTAGGGTTGAATGTATGAAAAACAGGAAACAGCACTCACTGGTCTTGACAAATACTGGTTTCATTCAGTGACGTTTCAGGGACTACACCCCTTCATCAGACCAGGGTCTGATTAAGGGGTGTAGTCCCCGAAACGTCACTGAATAAAACCAGTATTTGTCAAATCCAGTGAGTGCTGTTTCCTGTTTTTCATATATACTGTATATATATATATATATATATATATATATATAGTAATAATATATGTGCGTTTGTGTATATCCATGTGAGTGTATATGCATGCCTAGGTATGCTGATGTGCCATAGAGTATACTTTTTTTTTATAGGGGGGGCCAAAAAAAAAAGCTTGCACCAGGGCCCTCTGTTCATTAGGTCTGCCACTGCCCAAGCCTGTTAAGATTGTCTGCTACATGGTAGCATGGAAGTTCAAGTTGCTCCCATTGAACACAGGAAGGTCCAGTGAATGATCTACTGCTAACAGATGCAGAATTACCATCCAGAAACCTACTAATAAGGAGCGACACTCTAGGAGGACAGGTTGCCTAAAGGTAAGATCAGTAGCAACTGACCTAAGTTTACATGTTATCTGACGTAATGGACCTAAAATAATGATCTACCAACTGCTTTTTGTATTTACAAAGAGTTGCTGCTAATCTTTGGATGCTTACTAAGAGCATGGGCTCTTAGGACTATTGAGCTTGTTAAGGTAGAAATAATATGATTTAGGGCATTTTATATTTGGAATATTCTGAAAGAAACTGAACAGTATTTAGTTTTGTTTTTTTTCCGCTTATCTGTGCATTTTAATGCAATAAATTATTACTGATGGTTAATATATTATAATCTTTATGTATGTTTGTGTACTCCCATTCTGGCTTGCTACTTCTACTCTTCTCATTCTATTATATATATATATATATATATATATGTGTGTGTGTGTGTATGGTGTGCACGCGTATGAGTATGTGTATATGGGGATGAGAGGGCTGCTTTTCCTAAAAATGCCAGGGCCTAATTTTGGTCCCAGTCCGGCCCTGGTACTTGATAAATCATGTGAGAACCTGCAGGCATAGGGAGGAGAAGTACTTGATAAATTGTGTGAGAACCTGCAGTCATAGGGAGGAGAAGGGCTTGATAAAGCGTGTGAGAACCTGCAGTCATAGGGAGGCGAAGGGCTTGATAAATTGTGTGAGAACCTGCAGCCATAGGGAGGCGAAGGGCTTGATAAATCGTGTGAGAACCTGCAGTCATAGGGAGGAGAAGGGCTTGATAAATCTTGTGAGAACCTGCAGTCATAGGGAGGAGAAGGGCTTGATAAATCTTGTGAGAACCTGCAGTCATAGGGAGGCGAAGAGCTTGATATATCATGTGAGAACCTGCAGTCATAGGGAGAAGGGCTTGATAAATCGTGTGAGAACCTGCAGTCATAAGGAAGAGAATGACTTGATAAATCTTGTGAGAACCTGCAGTCATAGGGAGAAGAAGGGCTTGATAAATGGTGAGAACCTGCAGTCATAGGGAGGTGAAGGGCTTGATAAATCGTGTGAGAGCCTGCAGTCATAGGGAGGCAAAGGGCGTGATAAATCGTGTGAGAACCTGCAGTCATAGGGAGGAGATGGGCTTGATAAATCTTGTGAGAACCTGCAGTCATAGGGAGGAGAAGGCCTTGATAAATCATTGGAGAACCTGCAGTCATAGGGAGAAGAAGGGCTTGATAAATCGTGTGAGAACCTGCAGTCATAGGGAGGTGAAGAGCTTGATAAATCTTGTGAGAACCTGCAGTCATAGGGAGGTGAAGAGCTTGATAAATCTTGTAAGAACCTGCAGTCATAGGGAGGAGAAGGGCTTGATAAATCGTGTGAGAACCTGCAGTCATAGGGAGGAGATGGGCTTGATAAATTGTGTGAGTACCTGCAGTCATAGGGAGGAGAAGGGCTTGATAAATCGTGTGAGAACCTGCAGTCATAGGGAGGAGAAGGGCTTGATAAATCGTGTGAGAACCTGCAGTCATAGGGAGGCGATTGGCTTGATAAATCTTGTGAGAACCTGCAATCATAGGGAGGAGAAGGGCTTGATAAATCTTGTGAGAACCTGCAGTCATAGGGAGGTGAAGGGCTTGATAAATAGTGTGAGAACCTGCAGTCATGTGGAGGAGATGGGCTTGATAAATTGTGTGAGAATCTGCAGTCATAGGGAGGAGAAGGGCTTGATAAATCT